>NC_134464.1:68174016-68474016 GCF_047948215.1 Lycorma delicatula | reverse complement strand
TATATAGAGACCAGCAAACCCTCAGTTTAGATTTTTGAACGGGCAAAAAACAATACTTATAATCATATTTTTATTTCATTAGTAATTAAATTTACACATACGTAATATTAATTAATATCATTTCTATCTACAAAAAAAAACAATATATAAATGAAAATCAGAAAATAAATAACAAAAAACAAATGTAGTTGTTTTATTTAAAAATAGGAACTAAAAAGTAATTGTAAATAATGAAAGTTAATGAGAAATTTGTCGTTGCTCATTTTGCACAATTGTTCCAATGTTGAGCTGTAAATTACTTAAACCTAACTGAAGGGATGAATTTATTGATAAATGATTTCTTGTTTTGGTTTTAATAAGTGTCATAACTGAGAATACAGCTTTACACAAATGTGTGGTGGCAAAGGGAAGTAGCATTTTCATGGCTTTATGTAAATTTGGAATTCATTTTTATTGCAATCCAAAATTTAATTAAATTCATAGTTGAAAATTTGTTTTTTTATGTTATCTGAACTCAGTTTCAAGAGACGTTCGTGGTCGTCATTACTTAAATTTATATTATTGCAATTATTCTCAATAAAAGGATTAGTTATCCATAAATTCATCTCCTGCAAGTTTACGTTTGTAGAGAAATATTTTTCAAATCCATCATATAATGACTGTAAATTTTGACTTATTACTTCATTCAGATTATCAATTATCAATTGTAATAAGAATTAAATACATCAGGATTATTTTTAACCAAAATTTAATTTATTTTTTTTAAATGCATCAGTTTTGTTAAATAAATTAAATGTAATTGTCATACGGCCCTGCAAACTTAAATTTAAGTCGTTATGTAAGAAAATATGTCACTTAAATATGCCAGTTTCACAATCCAATACATATTTAGAAAAACATTTTGATAACAGAGACTGTTTTTCTACCAAAAATATCTCCACCTCCATCCTTAATTCATAAAGTCTGGTTAGCACTTTTCCTTGCAAGAGCAATCTTACTTCGGCATGAAGTAAGAGATCTTGGTGTTCTGCTCCTACCACTTGATAAAGAATAGCAAATAATCGAGAGTTAAGGTCGCTTTTCTTCATGAAATAAATTATTTTTGTCGATTCCAGTAGAACTTTAATTCAGGTGACATATTGCTGGTTGCTAAGTGCTGGCGATGTATTATGTAATGTGTCAGGAGAAGTGATTTCTTGAATTCTTTGTTACTCAGCAATGTTTCCCAATCATCAATCATATTTGCTGCTCCATTGGTACACAGACCGATACAATTTTTCCATTTTAAGTTATGGTTATTAATATACAAATTCAATGAATCAAAAATTTCAGAACTTGTCGT
Organism: Lycorma delicatula; assembly: GCF_047948215.1. Taxonomy (NCBI): domain Eukaryota; kingdom Metazoa; phylum Arthropoda; class Insecta; order Hemiptera; family Fulgoridae; genus Lycorma; species Lycorma delicatula. Next base: position 68,472,674 of record NC_134464.1, on the reverse strand, counting down.
GTGGGAATCTAAATCTTTGCAAAATAATAATTCTTTAATTTCTTCAGAAGAATAGTCAATGTATCGTACGTAGCAGAGCAAAGTAGCTTTTTTAGAAATATCACATGATTCGTCAATCTGGATGGTAAACATTGGTGATTCTTTAATACTTTTTATTAACTGGTATTCAATATTTTCAGATAGAGTTTCAATTCGACAATTAATCATATCATTTGAAGAAGGGATTTATCGATCTGATCTGCAGCTGAGGGTCCAAAATATTTCATTGCAAACACCAATTAACACCAGTTTAATTAAATTTTCTCCGGTTGTGAACAATTTTTTTGTTTTGACTATATGTAGTCAAACTACATATACAACTAAATATAAACATTTCAATTGCAATTTATTTTGAATAAAAGTTTCTTTAAACTTTTTCTTTTGGAGATTAAAATTCTTGTTTTTTGTCATTCAAAATACTCCAATGGTTTCTGTTCTAGTTCGAGATATCCTGATTTTAATTATCGCAACATTTTGGACGGTTTCATGGTATCATTATTCTTAACTTCCTTACATATTATTCAAATTGGATATACATCGTCTTTCATAGTATCCGGCCAAATTATAAAACCATATTTCAAGTACTAATTATTGTAGCAATTTGTTAAAGCAGATTCATTTTTCTTGTTTGAGTTTCTTCCACTTAATATACCGCAGGATACCTTATTGTTGCTGATTGTGGAAAGAATACAATGTATTCAATAAATTAAACATGCACCAGTTAATGTTCATTTTTTCTCATATTTTTGAAGTTTAATTTTTTTTGTTGCCAATTATTCAGGTACTGGTAGCATTATCTCTTGGACCAGTGGTTGAGAAACACTGCACTCTAGTATTACATTATTATGATTATGGTTACTTTTTAATGAGATTAAAAATATAAAATAAAGTTGAGGAAATTTTTTTTTATATAAATTAAATGTAAAACTGCAGGTGCCATTCTATTCAGGATTTTAATCATTTAATTGATATTCTTTAGTCAAATTTTATTCTATATAAAATGCAAATTAATATAATTGTTTATATTTTTATTATCGGTGATCTTGTTTTTATTAAGTTTGGCTCCTTTATGTTAATAAAAATTTTTTTTTTGTTCTACGATTTCAATTTTTTTTATTCTAATTAAGATTAAGTTATAAGTTAATTATTCAGATTAATTTCAACTAAGTTAATTTTTACAAAATTTAATTTCACATTAATCTTTTTAATTTTATTACTTATTTTTTGATAAATTTTACTTAAATCACCATTTCAAGTTAATAGATTTTTGCATTAATACATACTTTATTAGCCAATAATGTAACACTATGAGAACTATATTGTATTAAGTCATATTAAATTACTACTGTAATCAATTTTGCAAATGTGGTACATCAAAACAAGGAATGATGACAAGAGTAGATTCAATAATAATTGTTTAAGACTGTACTCGTACATAATTGATTTTAAATAAAGTGTAAACTCAGTAACTCTGTTAATTCAAAAAAAAAAATTTTTTCATAAAATACAGAAAAAAAATCATCAAATGATTTATAAAAAAATAATCATTTATTGGAAATCTGTTATTATGTTTGTTAAGTATAGTAATATTCCTATTTGAAGAAATCTATCTTTAAAACTGAATGAAAATCTATAACAAGACATTTGAGTTTCAGGACCGTAAAAACTGAACTTTTCTTAGTGTGCACTAACACCTTTAACGATTTTCTAAAATACATATTTTTGCAGTGTTTCCTGATTAAACAATGGAAACAGGAATTTTTCTTTTACTATACTTTTCATGAAAATTATTTTTATACTAGATTATTTCTTGTTATACATTTAATTTTTACACAGGAACATATAAAAAAGATATTTAAAAGGAATGGAAATTTTTACTAGAAAGAATAAATGAAGATTATTTAATTATGATGCTATCTGTCACAGACTCATCATTTTAATAAATTAAAGGATGCATTTGAGAACCAAATTTAGTACAAATTATTGTGATACAAGAATAATGAACAAGTACATCAAATAATGACTATCAGAAATAACAGACTGTATGACAAAAGAAAACAAGGAAGGATAAATAAATAAATACTTAATTTGGTTGTCCTCTGTTATCCTACCCCCAGACTGTCAAACATCATTATCCCAAGATTTATATTACATTTATTGCTGCATACATAAAAGATTTTATTAACAGAATTTATAACTCTGTTTTGTGTTCATTACTGTCTGCAAATTTAAGATAGTCCCCACCAAGAGGTTGGTGCAGTTATGACTATTTATTTATTTAAATTAAGTTACATTAATGTAAAGTTATTATGATGTAGTCTATGTTAAGTTATGTTACTGTAAACCACTTATAATTTTTTTTTTTAAATTTTGCACATTTTTTATTAATTTTTTAAAAGTTGAAGTAACAATCTAAGAATCTTTTTAAACATTTTTCCCAAAATGTTATTGCAATTTTCTGCCTGAAATACATACAAAATAAATGGGGTAAAAATAACAGAGGACAACCTTCTTTATTCTACTCCACTGATATAGAAAGGAACTGCCACAGCATTTTCTGGATAGATTAAGGAAAACCATGGTGAAACGTTGATCAGAGTAGTATTACAACACACAGTTAATTAAAAATATCCATAATGAAGCCCATATTAATAATTAAAAATATAGATAATGAAATAATAGAAAATTAAGTTTGATAAAATACTAATTAAATTAATTAACTACAAAATAAACAAAAATTTGGAAAACCTTATAAACTGTTTGTTTTTTTTATTTAACACTATTTAAAAACTTCTGACAGAGTATTTTTTTTATTAAAAAAAATCTTTGAATTTTATTTTAAATAAATTTGTGGGAAATAAACTGTGGTTTCCTTATGTATTTATTTTATAGACCTAAGTAGAAAGTTTTGCGACTAGTAAATCTCTAAAACTACTAGATAAATTTTATTGAAATTTGGATACGCTCTAGTAGTGTATCTGAAGTTACACAGTGAAAACTTGATGAAGATTGGTTGAGTTATTTTTGAGTTACGCTCAATTTAAGGTCAAAAAAATTTGTGCAGGGCAAGTTAGAAGCATGGTTCATTATGATGCTGTAAGTTAGAACATTTATATTTCTTTTTCTGTGGTATCTGTATTTAGCAATATTGTTTGATATATTCAGATAGTATTGTACACTTTGAGGGTCATTATGACTGGCTATGTGGTTTTTACTAAGGGTTATGTTGAATGTGTAATGGTATATTTTCATGCATGCTTATCCAGTGAGTCACAATGGTGAGTGGGTTGAAACATGATGCTTGTGTGTAGGGTTCAATGGTTTATTTTAATTTTTGATTAGAATAAACTAATGTTTTTTTAAAAGGAAACATTATTTAATAACGAAAAGTTGGTCGTCTTGTGCAAGAGTTTTTTTTTTTTAATATGTCGAAGAAATAATCAAAGTTGGCTAATTGAACATTTTTAGTTAATATTTTGTAACATGTATGATGCATTTTTTCTTTCTCCTGGCTATTGAAGTTTCAGTTTTTTGGATATTTATAAAATTTGACCAGCTTAGCCAGAAATCCAATCATTGCTGGGTTTTTTTATCAGCAAGTCATTCTAATTAATGATTATTACATTAATAACGAATGCTCTTCTAAGCAGTTTTTATTTACTGTGAATTGTTTTAAATATTAAATCTGGTTTAAAAATTTGTGTATTTTAAATGTAAGACAAAAGAATTTTTAATTATTGAACATATTTTTAGTATATGTTAATTTTGTTTGTAATAATATTTCTGCATATTTCAAATTCTCTATTGGGGCTGAGTTGTATCTGTTGCTTTTGTAAATTTGGTGATTTTTCTTTTAAAGCTCTTATGTTTTGAGATAGCACTAGTAAATAATTGTAAATATTAACATTAACCTAAGTACAGTACATAAATTACCAACAATTGTGGGTGTTGAATACAGCAAAACTGTACTGGAAGTTATTTAAATTACAAATACTACTACAAAAACGTTAAGGCTCTTCCTTATCACTCAAGAGTAATATTTCATTGGGAATAACAGTGCTATACATTATTTTATTTAATATTATATTTATGAAATTGCTATATTGTTTTTTATTGATTTCTAATATCATGAAAGTACTGTTCAGTTGTATCTTAAGTAAAATAAAATAAAAATTTATAAAGTGAACGTGTAAAAATCTACTTCAAAAAAATAAGTGTTTGTAGAGCATTCCATCAGATAAAAAATTATGATTATAAAATATTTTTTCAGTCTTTTTTATAATTAAAAAATTATATTGTGTATTTAATAGGTTAATAAAATGTTTTTTTTTTGTCAACATTTTACATTTAGAATAATTAAAGTATGTTTATTTTTGTAGCTGAAACAATCATTAACAAATACTTATTAAACAAATATTAACAAACATAATATATGAAGTCCTGTAAATTATTGGATTGTGTTCCCAATCCATACTTTTTTAACAGAGTAACAGATTTCACGGTGCAAGATTAATATGTAGTTCATTACTGGACTTATAATATTTCTATATAGCATAACTAGGAAGCCCCTGCATATGTTGATATAAAAAAATATATATATATATTTTTTTTATATTGTTTATACATAAATAAAGGTTATTTATTTATGTTATTATTTATTTACTGAGGTTTTTTTCAGGTGAAACTACGTATATAATTTATAAACTACAGTTATAATTACAGCACTAATTTAAACAGTTTTTATAAATATTCATTTCATTTTCATATGTTACAGTTTCAAGTAGTCGAGAAAAATTACTAAAAGAGAAAAAAAAGCAGCAAATAAGTAATTCTTCATGCCCACCAGTACCCAATGGACGTCTTGATATGCCCCCACTGAGAGAACATGCTTCAAATGATGATCTTGTTTCAAACAGTGGTATTGAAAATTGGTTGGAAACTTCATCGAAATATCACAGTTGTGAAGTCGTTGACAATTAATTGGTTTATTTGTTTACTAACATGTGTGGTACTAACATATATGGTAACCTTAATTTATATCAGTTTTGTGGTTATATTGCCTTTGTTTGTATTTTATCTCTTATTAAATATTAATAATATAACTGATAGCTAGTAGTAATTGCTGTTCTTCAGTTAATAACCTTTGTTCTACTAGTAAACAAGTTTGTTAATACAAATAATTTTTACTCTGGGAAAAATTAATCACAATAAATCAAATTAATTATTCTGTTTTGATCCCTGTATTTAGGTTACATATTCAAGTGGAATGGCTTGAACAGTGAAGTGATTGACTTCCACATAAACAAATTGTATGTAGTACATGTCTACTACAAAAACTTAAGACCAAACTTCTTGGTATGACAAATAACTTGCAATCTTCATTTTTAAACTGGGACTGATTCATTAAATCTGATTCAAAGTAACATTTCTATCTTGTAATCCAATATGAAAAAGAACACAGATATAAAGATTGGTTGAACAGCTAAGGTGCTGGTCTGGTTATTAAATGCTTACATGCACCTCCCACCTACAATCTTCAAATTCCATGTAATAATAATAAACTATAATAACATCAAGTAATGCAATGCTGCATGTACTTGTTACTAGCTAATATGGTAAAATTAAAACTTATTACATTTTAATAACTTAATTCGTTATAATAACTAGAATCAGTTTGAATGAATTCAAAACAGAAATAATAAGTTTTAATAAAAAAGTTTGTTTAAATAGAAAAAAAATTTATGTTAAATTTGAACATTTTTTCTTGATTCTCGTTTAAAAATTTTTTGGTGATTACTAGAAGATATTAGTTTTAATATTATCATATGTACTTTTATAGTTAATATTTTTTTATTAATTTTAGTTAAATGAGTCTGGGACGTACACAAAGCAACAAAAAATATCAGACTACAGTGAAGTCACTCACTTACTGGTCTCTAACAAAATACAATTAAAAAGTCCTGTTAATGCAATATGTTCTGACTTCATGACCCACTTTTTTTTAATTCTACAAACTACAGTTATGTGTGTGAAATTCAATCCCATGTCAATTGCCTTCCGGTTAACTATTACAGTGTAAATACTCTGCTAGCAGTTTACACTAACGAGGAACAACGAGCAGTGATCCAATTTCTCTGGTCAGAGGTTATGAAAAGGACTGAAATTCATCATAGAATTTTTTTATAATAAGGGTACAGTGCTTTATCATACAAAAGTGTTTTTTCGTGGATTGTGAAATTTAAAACTGGCCGACAATTGTGACACATGAGGAGGAAGCAGGATGCCCATCAACCTCCACCACGGATGACAAGATTCAGCAAGCTCAAGAGATGGTTCTGGCAAATAGGTAACTTACCATCAATGAGGTAGTGTCTTCTTTGAACATCAGTCACGGTTCTGCCCATTAAATCATCCATGATGAGCTTGGCTTTCGTAAAGTCTATTATCAAAGAAAGTGTTGTTGTTGCATACATCACCCATCCACATACAGCTCACTACACCATTCAAACTACCTACAAGTTGAACCAGACTTTTATCTGCTTGGGGCACTCTGTGATACTTTGCTTGGTTTTCAATTTTGCACATACTTAAACGTGCAGGAAGCAGTGCAAAAGTGGCTTTGTGACCAACTGAAAACCTTCTTTTTAGAAGGAATATGCAAGCTTGTGGATCATTAGACCAAGTGTAATGACAAAGAGGATATGAATAACAATAATTCAACGTGTTCTTGCAGTTTTAGAAGATAGTGTTAGTAGGCCATCTCATTCCTTCATCCAACTAGCTACATATGTATGAACCTGCTGCACATTTCTTCTTTATCTATATCACTAATTTAAATACTTGCTAGAGTTATGTTTGCTACACATATTTCAAGATGTTAACAGTTATTTTAAATTTATTTTTATATTATTTTTTATTAAATAATTCTTACTTATAATATTATCATTAATATTCTTATTTTCATTATGACCAAATTTCATTTTTTTATCTTAAATTTAAAATTATAGATTTATTATGAAAAACCATCATAACACTGTTGTGCAATTCTTTGTTGTTTGAAAAAGTATAGAACTGCATTTATGATATTTCCTTTACAATCTACCAGATAAAACACATTTATGCTAACATTCTTTTCAGCCTTTAGAACACTTCTGGAATAGCATTAAGTTTTCTTAATGATATTTTTTTTTCAGCTGCTGCCAAGTGTTGCTTTATGGTTTTATTTCATTCTCAAAAGAGATAAAAGTCACATGAGAATGCACTACTTTTACTAATACTTTGATGTTCGTTTTGAAGTATGAGGTCTGTCCAAGTATACAACCTGAGCTGTAACTCTAAATATAGAAGTGCCACATGGTACGCTAATTTTTTTTCACAATGTTGGCTGAAACCTCACCAAACTGCAAATCGATTCAACTATTCAGTCAGCAGCAGTATACTGACATCCAACTATCAGTAATTTATTGTAGTCATCGCATTTCAGAACATATGTTTCAAAGAGTTTGCTTTACAGTTTGCCAACAAACATGAGCATTCTTGTTCAGAAATCATCAATATTATATGTAAAATGTATGCTAATGAATTTGCATCGATGCATAAATTAAAGTGGTTTAAGATAATAAAAATGGACATACTTCAATTGAAAATGACCTTCATTCTGGCAGGAGAACAAATAAATTTATAAATTCCAGACCAAGTTAAAGTTTAAATTTATAAAAATTATCATTTGACAGTGTAAGTGATACAAGATGACCTCAAAATTACAAAAATTATAGTTTCAGAAAACTTTAGTCAAGAATTGGGGATGAGCCATATGGCTCCAAAATTTGTTTTTATTGGTTACTTAAGACAAAAGAATTAAAATATGAAGCTGCCCAGGACAATTTGAATATAATCAGAAACTATCTGAAAATGTACAAAAGGGTATTACTGGCGATAAGTCATAGGTCTGTGGTTATGATCCTGAGACAAAAATCCAATTTTCACAGTGAAAAAGTTGGGGAGTTGGAGCAATGTCAAACCAAAGCCCACTATTTTTTAATTTTTTTTTTTTTTTTACAGGAGTGTTGTTCAACATGAAAAAACTCCAGAAGACTAAATAATATTACTTGGAAGTTCTAAATTTCTTATATGATGCAATGAGAAGGAAACTGCCTGATTTTTTTGAAAAATGATTACTGGGTGCTTCATTGCAGCAGTCTTGTCCATTAGTCTCTAATGAAAGAAAGGATTTTGCAACTTCATCTCAGCCTTCTGTACAATCCTGACCTGGTTCTTCCCTAAATTGAAAAACAATCCTCTAAAAATATCTAATGATGTAGAGGAAGTAAGAAAGAATGCAAGAAGCAGCTGTTTGCTATTCAGGGAAAATACATGTGCTTTCAAAAGTGGGAGCTTTATTAGAGAAAGATTGTGGTTTCTAAAGGAAAGTACTTTGCAGGGACCATTGTAAATTTCTTTCCTTTTTTTTGTCTTCAGTCATTTGACTGGTTTGATGTAGCTCTCCAAGATTCCCTATCTAGTGCTAGTCGTTTCATTTCAGTATACCCTCAACATCCTACATCCCTAACAATTTGTTTTACATATTCCAAACGTGGCCTGCCTACACAATTTTTCCCTTCTACCTGTCCTTCCAATATTAAAGCGACTATTCCAGGATGCCTTAGTATGTGGCCTATAAGTCTGTCTCTTCTTTTAACTATATTTTTCCAAATGCTTCTTTCTTCATCTATTTGCCGCAATACCTCTTCATTTGTCACTTTATCCACCCATCTGATTTTTAACATTCTCCTATAGCACCACATTTCAAAAGCTTCTAATCTTTACTTCTCAGATACTCCGACACTCCAAACATACACTTTCAAAAATCTTTTCCGGACATTTAAATTAATCTTTGATGTAAACAAATTATATTTCTTACTGAAGGCTCGTTTCGCTTGTGCTATTCGGCATTTTATATCGCTCCTGCTTCGTCCATCTTTAGTAATTCTACTTCCCAAATAACAAAATTCTTCTACCTCCATAATCTTTTCTCCTCCTATTTTCACATTCAGTGGTCCATCTTTGTTATTTCTACTAAATTTCATTACTTTTGTTTTGTTCTTGTTTATTTTCATGCGATAGTTCTTGCGTAGGACTTCATCTATGCCGTTCATTGTTTCTTCTAAATCCTTTTTACTCTCGGCTAGAATTACTATATCATCAGCAAATCGTAGCATCTTTATCTTTTCACCTTGTACTGTTACTCCGAATCTAAATTGTTCTTTAACATCATTAACTGCTAGTTCCATGTAAAGATTAAAAAGTAACGGAGATAGGGAACATCCTTGTCCGACTCCCTTTCTTATTACGCTTCTTTCTTATGTTCTTCAATTGTTACTGTTGCTGTTTGGTTCCTGTATGTTAGCAATTGTTCTTCTATCTCTGTATTTGAACCCTAATTTTTTTAAAATGCTGAACATTTTATTCCAGTCTACGTTATCGAATGCCTTTTCTAGGTCTATAAATGCCAAGTATGTTGGTTTGTTTTTCTTTAATCTTCCTTCTACTATTAATCTGAGGCTTAAAATTGCTTCCCTTGTCCCTATACTTTTCCTGAAACCAAATTGGTCTTTTCCTAACACTTCCTCCACTCTCCTCTCAATTCTTCTGTATAGAATTCTAGTTAAGATGTTTGATGCATGACTAGTTAAACTAATTGTTCTGTATTCTTCACATTTACCTGCCCCTCCTTTCTTTGGTATCATTACTATAACACTTTTTTTGAAGTCTGACGGAAATTCCCCTTTTTCATAAATATTACACACCAGTTTGTATAATCTATCAATCGCTTCCTCACCTGCACTGCGCAGTAATTCTACAGGTATTCCGTCTATTCCAGGAGCCTTTCTGCCATTTAAATCTTTTAATGCTCTCTTAAATTCAGATCTCAGTATTGTTTCTCCCATTTCATCCTCCTCAACTTCCTCTTCTTCCTCTATAACACCATTTTCTAATTCATTTCCTCCGTATAACTCTTCAATATATTCCACCCATCTATCGACTTTACCTTTCGTATTATATATTGGTGTACCATCTTTGTTTAACACATTATTAGATTTTAATTTATGTACCCTAAAATTTTCCTTAACTTTCCTGTATGCTCCGTCTATTTTGCCAATGTTCATTTCTCTTTCCACTTCTGAACACTTTTCTTTAATCCACTCTTCTTTCGCCAGTTTGCACTTCCTGTTTATAGCATTTCTTAATTGCCGATAGTTCCTTTTACTTTCTTCATCACTAGCATTCTTATATTTTCTACGTTCATCCATCAGCTGCAATATATCGTCTGAAACCCAAGGTTTTTACCAGTTCTCTTTATTACGCCTAAGTTTGCTTCAGCTGATTTTAGAATTTCCTTTTTAACATTCTCCCATTCTTCTTCTACATTTTCTACCTTATCTTTTTTACTCAGACCTCTTGCGATGTCCTCCTCAAAAATCTTCTTTACCTCCTCTTCCTCAAGCTTCTCTAAATTCCACCGATTCATCTGACACCTTTTCTTCAGGTTTTTAAACCCCAATCTACATTTCATTATCACCAAATTATGGTCTATCAATGTCTGCTCCAGGGTAAGTTTTGCAGTCAACAAGTTGATTTCTAAATCTTTGCTTAACCATGATATAATCTATCTGATACCTTGCAGTATCGCCTGGCTTTTTCCAAGTGTAAATATCGACCATAATTAACTCTTTTTGTCAGTTACAGTACAAGGTATGATTACTTTCCTAAAACACCTTCTACTTTCTTAAACAGCAAAGACATATGAATTGGTGCGCTACCAACATGCAATTTCTGTGAACTGTTCTTCTGTAAATTTAACAGTTTCCAAATAGTGTCACACAAAGAACATAAAAGTCAAGTGATATTGTAAAAACTAATACTAAAAACCTTATAATCTAATACTAAAAACTCAGGATGTAATAACATGATAATTAAAAAATAGTAACAATATTAACATCTAATAAAACTTATGTGATCATTTCAGTCTTAGCTCATTTGAAAGTTTTCATGCATTTAAATAAACCTTTTCAAGATGTCTTTAGGTATTAACCATCATAACTTGCATACTAAATGAAAACTGTTATCACACAGTTACCTTTACTTTTTCTTATACATCCACCTTAAAATTAACTGTCATCAGATCTAACCAACATGTCTATTTTTGTCACTTATTAACTGATACATACACATAATTCAGTAGAAAGTACTTCAATAGATTCACTGATTTAAAAAGAAAATAACAGATTTTATAAAACTACTTCATTGATATTATCATTATATTCTGATGATTAACATTAAAGAAATTTCTGTACCTTTTATAACTCAAATAACTTTTTTGAATTTTCAGGAAACTTTTAGTCAAGTGAAGATTCATTACACGAAGACAAGAGGGTAATGAAGGAAAGATGAATCACCTTTCTGCAGGAGTGAACAATTTTTTCACAGGAAAACAAATGAAAATGGGTGATAAGCCATGTCATATTAGAAAACTGATAACTAAAGAAGTCAGATTAGGGTTTTGAGTATTGATGATAATTATAAAATAATCTTATATTAAGTTTTTAATTTTAAAATAGAGGGAGATGGATACTTACAGGTGTCAAAGTTAAAATTATTTTATAAGAGCTATTTGCTAATGGTCTGGTTTTGCTAGCAGATTCAGTATAAGAAACTTCTACTGAACACTGTATACTGGTTCGAGTTGAAAAATACTGCAAGAAAAATGTGATTGTTTTATATAAACCATATTAAATACCTCTTTAACAACTCTTCTAATAGTGATTTGATGTTTATTGACGATTATTAACCAACTTCAAAGGTAGAGGTTATCAATTTGACTGTATTTTTTTTAAATTATGTTATATAATATCTCTGAAGTTAGTAAACCGAGTTTGATAAATTTTTTTAATCAAAAGAGTATACTTTTGGAATGGTTACATAAATTTTAACCAAATCCGACGATAATCTTTGGAAAAATACCATTGTTTTAATGGATGTTATACAATATCTTCAATGTTAGTAAACTGATTTTGATAATTTTTTTTTTAATTGAGAGTATACTTCGGAATGGTTCCATAAAAATTTTAACCAAATCCCATGATAACCTTAGGAAAAAAGCTAATTATTACATAATACAGATAGATAGATACAGATATAGGTACTAGATACCACTAAAAATTGTAAAAAAAAAATTGAAACAAAAACAGATTCCAACAAATAATAGTACTAAAAAGTTAAAAATAATTATACTTTTATTTATTAACTAAAATAAAAGTATTATAAAGTAAAAGTTATTTACAATAAATAACTAATTTTGAAGTTCGTGCCAGCGAACACAAGTTAAACAAAAAAAACAACTATATTCAATATAATGCAAATTCTACTTCAAACAATGCAAAATTGGTAACAGAAGTTTTACTACAAAAAATGGGATCAACAAAAATATAATAACAATAAAATGCGACATACAAAAATATGATATAACAATACTTTATAGATGCTTAGGTACATTATTATCACCAAGTATATAAGTTCCCCTTAGCGAACTCAAGATGAGGTGTAATTGTGTGACGCTCTCTCTTATATGCTCTTGAAATCCCATTTTACATGTGAGAATCCTGTTTAGCCACCTAGCAGTCGGCTGAGGTACTAACTTTACGAAACTTTGTTTAATTTGTAATAGCTGACACAATTTGTATTTCTGACTTCAGAAATAGTTATTTGTTGTAAATACTTTTTACTTTAGTTAATAAATAAAAATATAATTTTTAACTTGCACTATTATTTGTTGAAGTTTGTTTTTATTTTTTATAGATTATTTTATTTTAATTAAATTTTCCATTTTTTTTTGTGGTCATCAATATCTTTGTCTTCCAATTCTTATTCTGTCTTCAACTAATTCATGATCATTCTAGAAATGTTTATATCATTTACAAATTATTAATTTTTGTATATTACCCTAAATATTATATAACATTTTTATCATGTTACTTATTTTTAACAATTGTTTTTTTTTTTATTTTTACCAACTTCATAAAAAGGAGGAGATTCCAAATGCAACCTAACTGCATTCTTGTGTACACCTTAGTTACAACAGTAGTATTGAATTAAAATTTTTATTAATAATTTGATAAAAGAGTAATCATGTAACTCCTTCGTTTTGGTGAAAACCAACATATGTATCTAAAGTTCTGTACTGTAATGGTTATATATAGCTTGACATGACTTATATGGAATTGAAGTGCTTCCCCATTGTTTCTGATATTGAGTCAAATACTCTGTTACATCATTTACCCAACGAAGTACGAGTGATATTCAGCCCAATGAGTAACACCTTTATTCTGTTTACCACAGGGCTGTCTGTACAATGAACTCTCAGCGAAAGCAACTCTGATTCATGACTATTGTGGGGGGGGGGGTTTATATGCATCATAACAAAAAGATTGAAAAGATAACACAAAGCAATAAATTAATACATCCATTATGTTGTGAATTAATGCATTATCTAAATTATCTTAACTCAGTAGAATGAAAACCAATGGCAACCTTTAAATCTATTAACAATGTCTATCGAACTGCATGCTGATACCAAAATTATTATTACAAAATTCTAAGTGAGAGGGCTTTTCACCTGTAGAATTAATTATTTGCCTGTAAGACGGCATACTTTTTATTTGTTAGTGACGATGGGTTTTCAATTGCACTTTGTTAGTTTTTATATTTTGTTTTGTTAGTTAGTTCAGTTGAAGCTATTAATAATTCATTTAATTTACTTTTAGTTATAAGTTTTGATTTTTTTTCTCTAAACAAATGGAATAACAAAAATCGATGGAGTTAAGATGGCTGATTCCCATTACAAATTTTAAGATTTTTATTAGATTAATGCTAATTTATTAATATATTGCTTTAATTATTCATCAGATTTAAAATTCAAATGATGTTCTAAAATATGTAGATCATGATACATGTTTTTGTTTCATTACAATGGTCAGTACAATTTTAATTCTATTGAGGTTTAAAAGAAGTTTCTGTTGTGTAGTAATTTTGTGATATATATTGTAATATTTTAGTAGTAGTTTTTTTTTCTTCTAATCTTTCCCATAAAAAAGGATGGTGCATGGGTTTGTTTTTGTTTGTTACATATGCTTATATTTTTATTTTAGCTGCTATTGGTGCACAGTGGACCAATAGTGGTATGCCAGGTGGCTGCGCTCAGCGCACGAACGATTCATTAATTCGAACAATTTATTCTTCTTAATACGAACAATTTATTTAAAATTATATTTATGTTTTGGTGATATAAAAGGAAAACATTGTGGGTTAGAGCTGTGTTCAAAAATCACAATTCAACAAACAGCTAAAAATGTTGAGGATTTTGAAGCTTTTTGTTGTAAATGTTATTTAGTTACAATTGGCAAAAACATTTAACAAAATCATGTGTAATAAAACATAAACCATGTAGCATTTTTGCAGCAGGCTGTATGCCTGCTTTTTTCCTAGTTGATAACAGATTAGTGGATAATTTTTTTAAAGAAATTCTAATATACACATGGACAATGTAAAGATTTTAAATTATTTATTATTAGCATCATTACAAAGTATTGATCATTATAGTGCTAATGATTTTATATCTTGAAGCCATTCTTTTACTTTAATGTAGAACTTTATTGATTACGGTAAAATTAGTTAGAAAATGGAAAGTAAAAAAATAATATATTCCTGTAATCTAAACAACTTTGGCTCATGCATGGTCTAGTTACTTAATAAGTAAAAGCTTACTTTCTTATTTTTATAAAATGACAGATCCAGTAACAATTGAATTTCTAATGAATGACTTTCTTTCTTATAAGAACAAAGGCTTCTTTTTTTCAAGAAGTATATTCTTCTATACAGCAACCCATATTTTAAATAAAAATTGAATACTATGAAATTGCAATAAAACAGATGAAAAATCAAACTTAGTAAGTTGTAGTTCATTGTTTTTTTCCTGCTGCCAACCTCAAAAATTAAAGAATTGAATATAAGTTTTTTTTACTATCTTTTAGTTTATTTTCGAAGTCACTTTTTTATTTATTGTGCATAAAATTTTATTCATTTTTTTTTATCTTTCATAGAAATTTTTAATACAATTGTCAAATACAGAAAGTAAATTTGTTAACTTAGGTGTCAAATCTAAGCCACACGTCTCATGGTTACACACATTACATGCAGTTATATGGGAAACGTATGTTACAAGCATCACAAAATAAGTTTTTCGTCTGAAAGTTTCTAATTTAAAAAAAAATTCACAGATATTTTGATCAAATTTTTAATAAATAAATATATACGTGTGTGTATATGTTTTACTGATACATATAAGTTGCTTAAATTAGTTTTAACAGCAGCACATCAAGAAAAGTGAATCTGATGCTAAGAAAAAATATAATAACCATATGAAATTTAGTTGCGTTTATATTTTGAGTAAATATAATTTTTGAAAAAAATTAGTCATAAAAATAAAACTTAAAAAGGAAAACATTCCTGGTTGTACACAATGTTCAAAAAGTGATGCAACCTTATGGGAAAATTAGTAAGTTACAATAGTAGTTGAAAGTGGCCTCCATTATGTGATTTACATAATTGAATACAATGTTGCATGCTCTTAAATACATGTTTACCCTTTGTTGAGGAATTACAGCAACACATTGTTCAATTCCACTCTGCAATTCGGGAATGGTGTGAGGATGTTTTGTAAGCAACATCCTTAAGGTATCACCACAAGAAAAATTCAGAAGGGGATAAATCAGAAGACCGAGGGGTCCACAACCCCTTTGAAATCACCTGTCCATGAAAACACTGATCCAAGAAAGTCGTAGTATTGTTGGCTGTATGAGTCATAGCATTGTTCTCCAGAAACCATTTGTACTATAGCTGATCTGCAGATATAGTGTTTACAAATTGTTGTACCACATGTATGTAGCGCTCACTGTTCACTATGCCAAGAAAAAAATGTCATGAAATGCCTACATGAAATTGCAAACCAAACACCCACTTTTTGTCCGTGCAGAGGGGACTCATGCAGCTGATGTGGATTTTCCATATACAAATGCGTGAATTCTGTGCATTCACATGTGTAGGTACTGGAGAGACCAGACTGGCTACAGAATATGCAGCTTGCATGTGGATCAACTTTTCTGGTGTTAGCACTTTTGGTTAACCTCTTTTGGCTGCATCTGCCACATTCCATATCTGTTGGAACTTGCTGACAGCTACTTAATGGAGGACTTGTTTAGTGCATCCACACCATACTTCTCTGTGAAGGCATTCTGGGTCTGGGCATAACTGTCACATCTAATGTATGGGAGACAATGAATATTCTCTGCTGCATTGTGTAACCCATTTTTTCTCAATTAAAACCAGCAACAAAAGAAGGAAACATAAGGTTGCATCACTTTTTGAACACCCTTATTTAACCATATGTTTGCTATATTTAGCCGTAATATTTTCAAAATAATTGTGTAATATTAATAACAATGAGATGATCATCTGATAAAAAAAAAAATGAAACATGTTTTGCATTTTTATACTTTTATAATTATTTTTTTTTTACATATTTATAATTTATAAATTATGAAATTAACCATCTCATTTCTCTGAACCCAAGACATGGACTGTGATTCCTTCTTATTTCTCATTTGCTCTCTATATGTATCTATATTTAACATGATAAAATACAAAGCATATCTGGAAAGTAAGTACACCATTTTGTTATTAAAAAATATGCTTTATTTCAACAGAATAATCTTATTATTACATGGATGAGCATACCTTAAACTACTTTTCTATATAACTTCCACCATTATTAAGGCAATTTTTATGTCTAGTAACCAGTTTTTTAAATTTCTTCAACAAATGGCGCCACCAGTGAAGGTAACCACTGTTGTACAAAATTTTTGTTCAGTCAGACTCTGAGTTTCATCAGTAACATACAAACAAGCACTGTCAAGAAGCAACAAAACCCCATAACTGAGCATGTATATCCTCTTGTTTTGGATTGCATGACATAGTTTTTTAGTATCACAATAAAGTAAAGCATTTAATCTCGGCAAGAAGTCAACCAGCAAAACCTCTTTCTTATTCCAGAAGACAGTGCACTTGATTTTTCAAATTGAAATGGTGGTTTTGAACTTCTGTCTTTTTGTTGATACTGAGATATTGTGTCTCCATTCCATAGACTGCTATTTGAATTTCTCAGTTGATGTGAGAACACACTCTAATCACTAACCACCGTATGGGTCAAAAAGTCATCATTTCATTTTCATATCAGGTAAGAAAAGACTGAGCAGAGTGTATTCACTTGATTTTGTGAAACTGTCAACATTTTTAATAGTCAATGACAGTAGAGTTTGTGAGAGCTTTGGTTTTGTGTTACAATTTAATGTAGAATTGTTCTTGAAATTTCACGAAACTCAGTTCATAATAAAAAAATTATAGACTGTCGATTCTCTTTGATTTTTTCATCCACTCATGCAACCAAATCCCTATTCATGACACATTCCTTTGATCGACATGTGCATTACTTTTCCCTTATTGAACTAATGCACCCCACCCACTTTCTAACCATTTCATCACTCAGCTTAACCATAAACCATAAATTTCATCAATCTGTCAATGAATATCAGCTGGTTTGACATTTCTTGCATTTACAAATCAGATACTGCCCTAATTTCACAATCGGCAGGATTCTCAAATGATCTGAACATTTTAAACTATGCTTAATCAACTGAAACGTTGCTGTACTTGTAATGGTGTCTACTGAAAGCTAACACATGAGAGAATGTAGCTCAGAGCTGCAAATGCAGCATGCAGCAGTGGTAGAAAGAAATAGTATTTACTTTCTGCATATGCCTCATATTTTAAATTGCTAATCATTTGGATGATTATTTTAAATGACACGTGATTTTATAATTTTTTTATTCTATTTCCTACATATTCTAAAGATATGGTTGAAATTTGTGACTGAGCATACACCAGCTGCTGTCGGTTGATACAAAGATCATTGCATGGTAATATTTTACAGTCATACTATTCACAAAACTTCACAAGTTTACATAAAACAGCACTGTTTCACTGCCTGTATTGCACACAATATCTAGCTTAGGCAATATACAAATGCATAAATCAGAATGGTAGGTCATTAGATTCATCAAATCATTTTATCCCCTCACTTTTCCTCCTCTCCCAATCCATCTCATAATATTATAGTGTTTGAGCTACCTACACTGTATCTCTGCCTTCTCAGACATGAATTCCTTTTATTAATTGTATGAGTAATACAATCTTACTAGTATGTAAATATAAAATTTCATGAATATATTTTCATTCAGCTCTGCAATATTAAATAAATTATATGACAACACACATGTCCATTTACACTAAATTGCTATCGTGTTCTTTATTTTAATTTTTTTATTGTAGGGACTTTCAGCTGTTAAGAATTTTTTTTTTAAATTCTAAGGTTTGATCCATTACAATTCTTTCCCATACTATAAGTAAATATTTTTCCTCCCAAACATACAATACTTTTAATACATGAAATCTCTTTTATAAATTCTTTTAACTTTATTTTAAAGAATAATATTAAAATAATTAAGTACTTCATGTATAACCTAGTATATATTTTTTTTATTTTACCCATAAAATCTACGATTTTGGTTATAATTATAATTCCTATGGTAATTGTAATTTCTATTATAATTATAATTTCTATTGTAGTTGTAATTGTTATCATCATCATCATCATCATCATCATCATCATCATCATCATCATCATCATCATCATCATCATAATCATCATCATCATCATCATCATCATCATCATCATCATCATCATCATCATCATCATCATAATCATCATCATCATCATAATCATCATCATTATCACCATCGTCATCATCAAAATCTTCATTTTTATAAGATGGAGGTAAATAGTAATTATGCTTCATACCATTAATATGACTACATAAATTATTAAAAGATGCTTCATAATCGTACGACAATGGTACATTACAATTACATAATACACATGTCACAAAACATGGTGTATATGTGTCCAATAAACTTTGATGACGTGAACCTTTTACATGAATGTAAAGATTTTTTATTGCTATTTCAACATCGAATGATCCTGTTACTAGACACTCACACAGAGCACACCAAAAGTGTGGTTTTCTGTTAGGTTGATTCATTTTAGTTCCACAATTTTAATTTTTTCCTGGAAATAAGATAAAAATTACAAATATAAATAATTTACTATAAACAGTAACCTCTAACAATTCTATTATCTTAATACAATCTATTTATGTACATATATTATTTCATTCAAGATTTAATACTTTTACTAATATTGTTATGTTTGTATAATATTTATATATGTGAATAATAATATATATTTATAATACATATATCAAGTTTGTTTAAAAGTACTAGTAATTAAAATTACTCAACTAATTTTAACTGGATTTACTTCTCTCAACGAAAGCCTTACGTCTAAAATATGTTTTTTTTTTTTAAGTTTTCATACCGTACTTTTCTGGATGAAAATGGATTTTCTAAATATTTTCATGGATCGTTATAGATTTTAGTGTAAACTATTATCATCAGACCAGACCTATTTATTTATTTATCAATTTATTTATTTATTTGAGAAAAATATATACATATATTTTATTAAAAAAATTTCAAAGCTAATAAAATATTATTTTAATTAGCACATATAATAATTATATTATCTTAATAATATATTATTAATATTGAACAGTATCTTTTGTTTAAACAAGAATTTCAGTAAAATTTTCCTTAACAATAAATAACCAATTAAAAGTTATTACTAAAACGAAAAAAAGCAAAAAAAACCCAGCATCATCAACTCATTATTTTTTTTATTGCTTCCGACTCAGCTGGTTTTTTTATCTGTAAATACAGATTACTAATCTTTTAAGGTCATAAATCAAATTACATTAGCAATAAATAGATAGACCGTATTAGTATATAATTTATAAAATATTCAATTCTTTCTTATTTTTATTCTGCAGCCAGTAGTCCCTATTTGAACATTAACATTCTTTTAAAAAATGTAACACAACAAAATAATAATAATAAACAAACCTGTAACAACATTTTTAACTTATAAACTTCACATAATTTTAAATAATAAAATTAATTAAAATTTTTTAATTATTAACAAGCAATTCTTGTATGTTTCAGACATAAAAAGAAGATAATATTGATTTTTAAGAATAACATTTTAAAAATCACAATAAACTAAAATTTTTTTTAATATTTACACAATGTTCTAAATTTAATTTTTCAAGTTGGATAAAAGGTGACATTGGGTAGCAGAAGCAAACTGAGAAACATATAGACACTACAAAAAATAAATATTAATTTACATAATAAATCAATTCATTAAAATTCAGTTAATTTATTAAATTGTCACTGAAGAAGTATTATTTTGTTTATTACTTATTTTTTTCATTTAAATATTTATTTTATACATAAATTTATTAGTACATAATAATAAATTGTACACATCATATCTGGAGGAGTGCTACACAGATAAAATAAAAAATAATTACTCTAGAATTTGTAAGGATGGATTAAAGGAAACCAAGATAATTACAAAAAAAAAAAAACAACATTATTAATAAATAAAAAAGAAAGTAGTTAAAATCCACATGAATAATTTAAAATAATTAAAAGTATAGTATATAAAATATGTAGAAGTTCAAAATAAATGAAATAATGACAGAAAAAAACGAAGCCTAAAAAGGAGTGTATGTATTTAGGTAGCCGAACTGATTTAGACGTATGACCCCATGTTGGAATTCTTACGTTACTGGGGAATGTCATATAAATATATAAACATAAATATATAAGTAGTACTGGAGCTTTGCTTGTTAAAGCACAAACTTTAATCAATTGAATTAATGAACTGTGAACTGTAAGCCTCTGTCACTGAGTTAACCGGGTTTGAGTGAATGATTCAAATCAATTGAATGATATTACACAAATAATAAAATTAAATTTTCATTAAATAAAATAAAATAAGATTAAATAGAATTAAAAAATTTCTGCTTAATAGTAGTGGGCGATAGTAATAATAATAATATCCCGTGGGGCAAGAGTGGTGAGGTGATGCAAGCACATCATGACCAATCATCATCATCATCATCAACTGAAAGAAATGGGGTGCCCCTGAGGCGTTGTTTTGGGAGGTGCAATGGGGTGCTCTTATAATACCTCTGCAAACAATCATCCAATTTTCCAAATTCAAACAAAGTATTTGTTAATAAGTTGAAAGCCAACTTTAGTATGAAAGGATCTAACAGATATAATATATCACGGTTATTTGGAAATGCTGTTATATCTTTGTAACCGATCTTATGATTTTCAAAATTCAAACCGGGTATTTGTTAGTATAATACAAAATCACGATGGAACCAAACCAGAAAAAGAATTAACTGATGTTCTTAGAAAAATCGAGAGGCCTGTGCTACGCTGAGACCAGCTTGAGCTTGGTGAGCTCCCACAAACAGTCTTTGTAGAGTTTGATGACAGTACAATTAGAAGTAATGCTGTCGACATCGGATTGAGGACTGAGCTCACTACTGTCAAATTTGATGCTTTATGGGGACAGGGCAAAGTTGAACAGTGTATGCTGCCATTCAAAACACATTTAAATAATTAAAATATTTCAATTCAGTCGCGAAGGGGGAGGGCTCTAAATAGTAAATGTCCTATATTAAAGAGCTCTGAATAGTAATTATTCTATATTAAAGAGTCCCCCAACTGCATTTAAATATTTTCATTAAAGAACAAAATTTTCTTATCGATGTAAGACCTGGTGAGAACTTAATCAATAGACAAACCTTAAATGCCTGCTATTTCTACAACATGAAAAATATATTTAAACAAATTAAAACTGAAAGTTTTTTCGTCACCCATTATTTTATTTAATTAAATATTGCATAATGGTGTTTGGACCTTTATTTCCATACCTTGTTTTCTTTTCTTTAGTTGATTTATTTTCATTTTTTTAGTTCCATTTATTTTTTGGCAGTCATGTTTTTTAATTTTTATAATTGTTTTTATTAATGATAAGAGTAATTTTGTTTTTATCAAAAAAGATCTTTTTAATTTTATTTTTGACTAGCTTAAAAACCCTGAATTGATCGAAATAACTCATTTAGAAGGGAAAAAAATGTTATCTGGACTGTTATAAGTAGAATGGTAAAGGGGCTAATAATAAACGTAAAAAAATTAATGCGTGAAAAATGGTGTTATTGCGATTTCCAGCGAAAGTTGACATCAAACAGATTTGTGGTTATTTAAGGCACAGAAAGGTATACTTTCACCAAGTTTCATCAAAATTAAATTATTTTTGCGGAAATTAAAAATAAAAAACAAAAAAGAAGATTTTTCTCAGAAATTTGAGGTTATGTTAAAAAGTGACTTCTCCCCTCAAATCGCCCCTCCACCACCGCTCACGCATTTATTTATTTTTTTTACATTTATTATAAGGTGCTGAACCATTTCCACAATAAAAATTCATGTAAAATTTTTTTTTTCTCTAATTGTAATTTGGTTGGACCACCCGGCATTGATCAGGGTCATAATTTCTTCATAGGCCATTGATTTTTTTTTTTTATAAAAATTGTCACTAATTTTTCACATCAAATATAACTCTTCTTTGCATTCCTTCTTGCTGAATTTAACTTTTCAAATCTAACCTGTTTTATTACCCTAGAATAGTATGATTTGAATGAAAACGTGACAAGTTTGATGAAAGGACACATATTTTAAAGTTTCACAGTATACAGAATAATAACTGATGCCCTGAGGTAGATATTCCCCACGTCCGGAACACAACATCTACGTTCCACGTCCAGGGCGGCAACAGCTGTACTCAAGTACATTACATATAGCTGGCTAACGGGGTTCCGAGTGTTGTTTCTCGGATATGCTTTTTTCGGTCGATTTACATCTATAGGCCGAATTACAGGACTGGACTTTACGGCCACCTGCAGATACGACATTATTAACGATTACGGAAATGGATTAATACCGCCTTTAGAGCTGGCGATGTGGCGACTACGGTCAAAGTTATTTGCAGGTGTAACGGAGACCTTTCGTCGTCCACATGCCCCCCGCGATGGCAAGCATGTAGTTAAGGTGTCCATGTTCGGAGCATGGGAGCCCTGAAAGCTTCGGTGTGTAGGGGCCTGGAGTCAGTGCAGAGACTGCGCATCCGCTCTCTGCCAGGACATATGCCGGTTCCACCGGAGTACCGGAACGGACCTCCAGGGTTGGTAGCCCTGGAGTGTGGGTGTACCCCGGCGGCTAGCCTTACTACAGAAGGGATTATTTGTTCATGGAAACTGAACAATTAAACGTGGCAGAGGGTTCACGCAAACACCCTCGTTTAGCACCGGCTGTTTCGCCTGAGGCGAAACGCCGAAAGAGTACGGAGATTAAGAGGATTGAGATTGAGGCTAGGAAAAGCTTGCAGAAAGCTTTTTTCAAGAGCTGCATCCCAAAACCTAAGTATTTGGTTATTACGAAGGAAGAAGGTAATTTCTCGAGGGTGAGTCCTTTCCTCATCGCTCGAGAAATAAACAAATGTGCTGGAGGCCCTGTTAAAGAAATAAGAAAAACTTTCAAGGGACTTCATGTAGAGACTGTTAATGATATACAGTCTCAGAAGATTCTAGAAATGAAGAAAATTGGAGAATTAGCTGTACGTGTTGATCCCCACGGCACGCTCAACACCTCAAGGGGTGTTGTGGTCTGTCGGGATCTTCTTAACTGTACGGAGCAGGAAATTGTAGAAGAATTAGCGCCGCAAGGAGTATTAGAATGTCGGAGGTTGAACATGAGAAGGAATGGCGAAGTCCTTCCTTCTGCATCCCATGTTCTTACATTCAACCGGCCTACTTTACCGGAGAAGATAAGAGCGGGCATACATCGGTTGGATGTGCGGGCATTTGTCCCGCAGCCAATGCGATGTTTTAAATGCCAACGCTTTGGACACACCGCTGTTAGGTGTGAGAGGCCGCAAATATGCGTGTGCGGTGATGCAGTTCATGAAGGAGAGCCGTGTAAGGAGCCTCCTACCTGTATAAACTGCAGAGGACAGCATTCCTGTAGATCCAGGAACTGCGCCGAAACCGGCGCCGATCCATGTCCGTCGTCGTCGGCGGCTTCGGTGGTCTCCGATTCGGAGACCGGAAGCTACACCGGCGACGATGTTCTCCGCGAACATGATGCCGTTCGCAATATGGAGAAGAAGAGAAAAAAAGGATGGCCGAAAGGAAAACCAAGGTCATAATTTAATTAAAAATTAGCGAGTCGATTGCACAATGGAACATCAATGGATGTTTTTCAAACATCCATGAGCTCCAACGCTTGGTGCATGATGTAGACCCGATTTGTATATGTCTGCAAGAAACGAATTTCCGCCGAAATGAAAATTTTAAATTAAAAGGTTTCGATATATTTCGGCGAGATCAACCGCCAAATGTAAGAGTTAGAGGTGGAGTAGCTATATTAATATCGACTAGAGCTACCACCGAAGCGGTTGTTCTAAACACCAACCTACAAGCGGTCGCCGTTAGAATGAAGCGACCGCTTAAGATCACTGTGTGCAGCATATACTTACCGAATTACGATTGGAATAAGGATGACATAGAAAGACTAATTTCCGAGCTTCCCCCACCTGTTTTACTGGTGGGTGACTTTAACGCTCATAATTCTCTCTGGGGATCGGATCGAGTAGATCCCCGTGGAAGAGAACTGGAAGGGTTCCTGATGAATTCAGAACTTATTATTTTAAACGACGTATCAGGAACCTTTTTCAATGCCAGAGATGGATCGACGTCCTGTATAGATCTTGCACTTATAAGCGGATCGATAGCACCGAGGTACAGCTTCCATGTCATAGACGATCTGCATGGAAGCGATCATTTCCCGGTGCAAATTGTAACTGATGTTACAAGAAAAACACATCCCATCTCTAAAAGATGGTTATTTGATAAGGCAGACTGGACGAGCTTCACAGCTAGAACGATACTCCCAGAAACAACTGGAGTTATCGGAGACGATGTCGACGCCATAACAAATGCAATAATTCAGTCGGCATCGAGATATATTCCCAAAACATCTGGGAAACTTACAAAGAAACCCGTTCCTTGGTGGAACGATGAAATAAGTGAAGCTATAAAAAGAAAGAAAAGGGCGTATAACGCCTTTAAGAAGCGTCCTAGTATAGAAAATCGTGTTGCCTTTAAGAAATACAGGGCGTATGCAAAACGTCTTATGATAGATTCGAAAAAACGATTCTGGCAGCAATACGTGTCATCCATCGACAAAACTACTACTGCATCAGATGTTTGGAGGAAAGTGAAGACGATTTGTGGGCGTAATGATTTTGCTCCCATAACTAGCCTTCAAGATGAAGATGAAATAAAAGATACTCCATATGAAATTGCAGAGCTGTTATCCAATCACTTCGAAAAGGCCAGCAAAACGGCCAACTACGAGGAAGGTTTTCGAACCAAGAAGAACTCGAAGGTCTACTAAATTTTAGAACTGAGTATAATTACTCATATAATGTACCATTTAAAATGGAAGAATTCGCGAAAGCGTTGGAAAAATCAGGTAACACAGCTGCTGGTCCGGATAAAATCCACTATAATATGATCAGGCAGCTGAATACCACTGCAAAGCGTAGATTATTAGAACTTTATAATAAAATATGGCGGGATGGAAAGTACCCGCAGCAGTGGAAAAAAGCTCATGTTGTTCCAGTACCAAAGAAAAATAAAAATTTAACAGACCCCAATAGCTACCGTCCTATTTCTCTGACGTGTGCTATGGGGAAAATATTGGAAAAAATGATTAATAATCGACTCGTCTGGGTTTTGGAAAAAGAAAACCTGATATCACCGTATCAAGCAGGTTTTCGGCAATACCATTCTACCACTGATCAAATGATCAGCTTAGAGGACATTATATATAACAGCTTTTGATATGACCTGGCGTCATGGTATAATGCTCCAGATATATGAATGGGGCATTCGTGGCAATCTGCCTATACTGCTCAGCAACTACATGAATGACCGTACCTTCCAAGTACGCGTCAACAATGAATATTCATGTGAAAGAATCTTGGAAAATGGCATACCGCAAGGTTCGCCGTTGAGCGGTACCTTGTTTACCATTGCCATTAATAAATTGATATTAGCCATTCTAGTAGAAATCAGCTAAAGCGTCTATGTTGATGATCTGGCAATCGTATATGCCAGCAACAAGACTGCTATGCTGAGGTACAAATTGCAACGAGCGATCAATGCTCTAAATGAAGTTGCAAGGAATAATGGATTCCAATTCTCACCAGAAAAAACGTGCTGTGTACACTTTTGTAGGAAGAGAATTCCTCATCAAAGTCCTGCTTTGACAATTGATGATAATCCAATACAATATAAAGACAGCGTAAGGTATTTAGGACTAGTATTGGATAAATCCCTTACATGGGGATTACATATACAGGACCTGAGTGATAGATGCAAAAGAGCCCTAAACATTATAAAATGTTTATCGAACTTAAATTGGGGCTCAGAAAAAGATACATTATTGAGATTGTATAAAGCATTGGTTCAATCTAAACTAGACTACGGATGTATCGTATATTCATCCGCTAGAAAGTCGCACTTAAGAAAGTTAGACGTAGTTCATAATAGCGGAATAATATACGCACAGGTGCTTTCCGCACAAGTCCGGCGGCTAGTCTGATGTCTGAAGCCGGAATAATGCCACTACATTATAGAAGAGAGATCCTCTTGTTAAGATATGCAGCAAATATATGGGCTTTCCCTGCTAATAATAAATTGTTTACGAATCATCCCATGGCTGCATTATACGAACGTCGTGCTACCTATTCCAGACCAGCCGGAATTAGGTACCACGAATTAAGAAATAAATATGAAATTGCCATTCCAGATACATTGGCAATTTCTACTAGAGAAATACCGCCATGGCTCTTGCCAGCGGTTAATACAAGTTTGGATCTCTCTCAAGGAGAAATAAAAAAGAAACCAGCAGTGATCATCCAGCAGGAATTTTTGGCAACCGTCAGTAGTTACGAAGAACATATTAGAATTTATACTGACGGTTCTAAAACCGAACATGGTGTTGGATGCTCGATATATGTAAATGAAGAAGCCCACTTTTGGAGACTGCCAGATGTGGCCAGTGTCTACACGGCAGAACTCACTGCAATTCAGCAAGCTCTTCGCTACACTGAACACTATTGCGAAGAGAGAGTGCTAATATGTTCCGATTCATTAAGTGCACTCGTCGCAATTCGGAACAAGAACATTAAGGATGTCCTAATTGCAAACATCCTGTCCATTTTATACGTACTAAAACAACGAGGACAGCGATGCGTATTTGTATGGACTCCGGGGCATGCTGGTATTACAGGTAATGAAATCTCAGACGAAGCTGCCAGAAAGGCAACAGTCTGCGATGTTTTGGATGCTTTTCCTGTAAGAGTGGCAGATGTTAAAAACCGTCTAACAAACATAGTAAAAAACAAGTGGAATGCTGAATGGAGGAGATTAAATACAAAATTAAACACAGTAAAATCTTCCCCTTATAAATGGAAAAGCGACTATAAGTTGACTCGCCGTGAACAAGTAGCGGTGACCAGACTTAGAATCGGTCATACGCGATTAACAAATTTATATTTGTTAACCGGCGAAGTGAGACCAATGTGCGGTGTTTGCAATAAAACACTGACAATCAAGCATCTTATAGAAGAGTGTACCATATATGAGGACCTCAGAAAGAGGTTCCGTCTTAAAAATAATATTACTGCTGATCTGGATAATGGAAATGAAGAAAATATAGTTGCATTTTTACACGCCAGTGGACTTCTTAAAAGTCTATAAAAATGAAAGTTAAAGCTGTGACAAAAGAAACTCTAAGCGGTAGTTTATATATATATAAAGAAAAAATGGTATTGATAAGTTTAATTTTAAATGTATGTATATATACATAAGGGAGTCTCGAAACGTGGCACGTATAGTGACGGGAGGTAGCCCTCTTGCCTAGGCCATTTTGGCTCACCTGCATTCAAGAGCAGTTTGTCGGGGTGTGTCCGATGATGGCATGGGGGACCCTCAAGGGTGGATTGAGGGCGCGAGGCTGTGGGTGTACGCTGTGCATGCCTATAGCCTGTTTATAAGAAGGATTCAACTGCCACGGCACCCTGGCGCGACTGATATACTGCTCAACGGCGGTTCTGGTCGAGGGTGCTTAAACAAACTATAAATGAGACTCGTAGAAGAAATAAAGAAAGATATGGTAGGATAAGTTTTAATTTTAATTTTAATTTAATGGTCTTTTGGGAACCTATCTCAAATTTTAATATTGGGGCCCTTTACACCCCCATAAGTGTTTGTGATTGTCCTTGTCTTTATGTCTTAAATGTTTTGTGTAGTTTGTGCTTTTAAATAAAATGTAAGGGCCCTTACACCCTTACATACCCTTACATATGACGATCCAGATGGTGATAGTAGTTTCTTTTAAAGATTGTGACGAGGGCTAATCACCTTAGCAGTCGATGCCCATAAAAATTCAGGAAAAAAATAATAATAACTGATGCAACAATACAAATAAATATACTAATCATACGTACAATTCAAAAATATTCCAGAATATTCCCAAATGTTCTAGAATTTTTTAAAAACTTCTAGAATAGAAGGTAGGAAGGTGAGGGATTCTTACCCCTAACCACTCCTATATGGTTATGACAGGGATGTCTAACATCGACAGAATTTTGGCTCAGTTAGTAAGTAATTGTTCTGAGTTTGGTTGAAATAGATCCAGTATAGTAAAATAACCCACTGGGTTGGTCTAGTGGTGAACACAGTCTTCTCAAATCAGCTGATTTGGAAGTCGAGAGTTTCGGCATTGAAGTACTAGTAAAGGCCATTACTTTTATATGGATTTGAATACTAGGTCATGGATACTGGTGTTCTTTGGTGATTGTGTTTCAATTAACTACACATCTTAGGAATGGTCGAACTGAGACTTCAAGACTACACTTCATTTTCACTCATCCATATCATCCTCATTCATTCTCTTAAGTAATACCTGAACAGTAAATCCCGGAGGCTAAAGAGGAAAAAGAAAAAGGGGCAGTAAAATAGCTTAAATGTGTAAGTAACAGAAGTACAGTAACAATCCATTCTTGTAAACTGAAATATTGTGTGGAATTTTTGAAAATACTAAACATTTGACTAACTTGAGTTGTCTTATTTTTTAAGGAAAAGTGATTTTTTTTCAGCAAAGTTGGGCATTCATAAACATAAATTTACTAAATATTGTTCCACATGATTAAAATTTATTGGCTCCAAACAATGATCTGCAACTCATTTCTGTATCTTGAAAATTCATTCTGACTTTTTGAGAGACCCTTAAGAGAAGATATATTTCAAACACATTTAATTTCTCTCTATTATCTCAGGTAAAATAAGAATATCATCTACTGATATAACTACAAATGTCACCTCAATTTTAGTTACTGTTTGTAACAACAGAGGAATACTGTATGTGTGAAAAATGCCACATTTCACCCTTATTCAAACCTAGAGCACCTTCTAAATGAAAGTTGCAACAGTATACTCTGATATTGAGGTCAGCAGAGGTGAAATACTGTACAAAAATAAAATAATGTAAAAATTAATGAAGAAAACATGCAAACCACCAGTTAAGAGTATGATTAAAAGTTTTAACATTATTGCTGAATAGGTTCATATCATAATATGGGATGATATCCTTTGGGTACAAATTTTCCTTTTAATGGTACTGTTATTTGTAATTGGATTATTAAATGTTCATTCTGCCTATAAAATGTAATCATTTTTTGGTTACCTGTCTTAAAACTGATTAGACTGTACAAAAGCAGTAATTACCCTAAACAGTAAATTCACCAACCCCTCACAGAGATTGGTGAACCCAAATTGCAGCGGCACCAATCCTACAGATGCCTCTTAACTCAGACTGAACTAGTCCTGCCAAAAGCCTCTTTTATAACTTGCCGATCATCGGCAATACAGATATCGGTCTATATGACTGTCGCTGACCTGCATTCACCTGTTTTGGGATCAGCAGCAATTTACCCACTTTCCATGTTGTAGGAAAACTCCCTGTAGTCAACGCCTTGTTGATTGCCTCCAATAGAAGCCATGGGTGTGATTTTGCTGCCAATGCCATGATTGAGAGAGTGTGGAAGGAATGCAAGACTGGACTCCAGAGGTCTTCACAAAAATTGTTTGTGAAGAAAATGAAAAACGAAAATCAAGAAATGGTGGGGACAGAGATAAAGTCCACTGGTGTACTAATGAAATTGCGAAACTGCGAGTGTGACTTGCAGCGAGGAGCAATATGCAAAGAGCAAGATGAAACTGATTGGTGAAGGTGGCAGAAGCTGAGCTCGCATACAAGACCGCACATAGAAATCTTAGTGCCACAATCAAACAAACAAAATGAAGAGCCTGGGAAGAAGCAGTAGGGGATGTAAATATTGACCCATGGGGCCGAGCATATCAGGTCATACTAAGGAAGGTTGGCACGCTGCCACCCACATTATTCAGAGATCAAGCTCAAAATGCGATTACAGAATTATTTCAAACCACGGAGGTGCCCCACATGAACACAGGAAAAGAGAAGGTTCACTATAGAAGAATTATACGAAGCAGTTCTAAGCAAATAACAACATACAAGAGATTACCCCAGAAACTACAACAAAGTATATGCTGAGAGGTAAAGAGGAATGGCTGACAAAAGAGAGATTCGTGGCTGAGATTATACGAGCAAAGGAAATGGATTACAAGAAGTGGGAGGAGTTACTTTAAGAGAAACAAAAAATAAAAAACCCTAACGACCAAGATCCGGCTGCTGGAGCACGGTCCGGGAACGGTATAGTCAAGCCCAGTGTCCTAGCCTTAGCAGTTTGAGACAGAGGCAAGAAAAAAGAAAAGATCCAGAACTAGTGAGCTGACCTGCCACACCAGACATACTGTCAGTAGGCGGGGAGGCTCATTAGAATCGCAAGGACCCTCCCCTGGGCTGATTAATACGTTGTTAAACTGGCCCAGGACAAACACACACAAAAAAAAAAATAGTTAATGAATAGCTCAGAATCATATTGCAATAAACTAAACATGTTTATTTATCCAGATTTACCTATTCTAAAAACCTTACCACATAAGGTAGTACTATAATTATAATTATTATTATATTGCTATACTATTATTACTGTAATAGTACTATAATTACTTCTATAATTTAAATTTTTTTTATCTTTAATAATATATTCATTCTGTAAAAAAACTTTTTTCAAAAACAATCCAATGACAGATAAAAATAATTATTTATTCTTTTTATAAAGCAGTAGAATTGAGTGGATACTATGTAAGAAACTATGTAAAAAAATTAGAGTAGTACACACTACTACTCAGTACTAAAATACGAGAAGAATAGTAGAAAAGAAGAAAATCATAAAGTATTTGAATTATTATTTGAATATTTGTGCAGGCTTGCTATCAAATATATTCTACTATCTGTTTACTATTTACTCTACTATCTACTATTTACTCACTGATATTTTGTCTCACTGGACAGACATTAGGTTTTGTGTGTGTGTGTGTGTGTGTGTGTGTGTGTTTGTCTTACATTTTTATGTCTACATTTTGATAAGTGTTTATTGCACCTAGTGTATATTACAATAATTTTACACAACATATACACAAATCCACAAAAACATAAACATTCATTCATGCTAGGACCTACCCAAAACCAGACAAAATAGAAATAACAGTACATCAGAAAGTCTATAAACAACAAAACAATGTCAGTACAATCTATAACAAAGAATACAATGAAACAAAGAAATCCAGCAGATGATCGAAGGTAAGGAATGAAATTAGTTGGCATGAAATAAGTACAATGACAAGTTTAAACGTCCAAAAACAGTGTAGTGCCAACAATTTATGTTTCTATAAATTGTTATAGTTTAATTATATATATATTTTTTTTTCATATATATAAATATATAAAATGTAATTTAAACACCAAAACACAATAAACAGATAGATTAAACTTACCACATTAATTACAAGAATCAATTTTTGTAAGATCCCACATTTTTCAGTTGATATTTAATTCTAAGAATTACATTAAAGTAAACTGTTTTTATAATCTGTGAATTTTTAATTTGTCAAAAATGTTACAGTTTTATAAATTGTGAAATTATTATGGACAAATATTATGGCGAAGTTGGTAGCGTCTTGGCCTTTCATTTAGAGGTTCTGGGGCCATTATTTCATATACACAAAATTGCCACTCTCAAGTTTCCATGCACAAACTTCAAGCTTATGTGGTGAATAGTTTTATAGATAAAAATAGGCACTGACTCATTTAGATTTTCTTTCCAACCAGTTACTTGACTCAAATGTGAAAATATTTTTAAACAACTAATTTTTTTTTAATATAATTTATAATTAGTGATGATGAACAGAATGAAGTACAAAAAAAATGAAAAACAATGAACTGACAAAACAGATTAAGTGGAGATTCCTGCTGTAACTCTGAGCACAAATTTACTGTGATCTGTTTACAAATTAAGACATAATTAAAATATCAAAGACAAATTGAGCAAATATAAAAGTTTATTTTTATTTTTAAATTATACCACCTCATATATTTTGTAAACCAGCTGATAATAATGTTAGTTGGTTAGATCTAAGTGTGATTAGGCTAAGGTGAACCACCTGGTGGGCTCTCTTGTAGTAGTGTGGAAGTCTCTCTCAGAAATATGCTAGAAAGGGGCAACCCCCCACATGTTGGTGGACAGTTGAGGTGGAGGTGGGAAAGAGAAGAGAGTGTCATAAGGCCAGAAGGCAGATGATGAGGGCTCACCTCCCTACCATGAGAGACATATGAGCTGCCTGATATAAGAAAGCCAAATGCATTCGGGAGGCAAAGAGAACTGCTTGGAAGAAACTAATTACAGAAGTTGAATCAGACCCGTGGTGGAAGGTCATATAGTGTCCTAGTAAGAACAATATTGAGACCCAGAGTCCCCAATACACAGTGCTTGGGAAGTCCATGGAATAATAAAAGGACTCTTCTCTTGCAGATAAGGTTTAGCTGCGAATGAAAGGGGTGATGATAAACCTCCGCCCACCTTCACACAAGGTGAATTAATGGATGCAGCAATGCGCATGCCTCTGAAGAAGGTGCTGGGCCTGGACCTCTTGCTGACAACAACATTTGATAGTGGCAAAGATGATGGTCCAGGCAGAGCCAGATATCTTCCTTGATGTCTACAATACCTGTCTTACAGAGGGGGGGTCTTCCCCAAGAGTTGGAAATGCCAGTGGCTGGTACTTGTACTTAAACCGAAGAGGAATCCGGCAATTCCCTCTTCATGCTGGCTGCTAGCTATGATAGATGCACTTGCCAAGGTTCTGGAGCGTATCCTCCAGCAGAGGATAACCGAGGCTGTGGAAGAAGTGTATGGGCTCCCTCCAAGTCAGTATGGTTTCCAAAAGGGGAGGTGCTTCCCTGGACGCTGTAGGTGCTGTTTGTAACATGTTGAGAAGTGCCACAAAGCGTAACTAGTGGGGAATGTATGTCCACACTACCTTAGACGTGAAAAACACCCACTCAATTGCGTTTCTCACATGGCCATAATGAGGTTTCTAGAAGAGCATCAGGTTCCCTTGTATCTGTGCAAGATGGTACAATCTAAAAAGACGCAGTCTAACAAGATATGTATCTAACGAGACGCAGGCTGGTGTGCCAACTGCAAAATGAACAAGTTAAGAGAAGCCTAAGTAGAGGAGTCCCACATGGGTCAGTCCCTGGACCGATCCTTTGGAATTTAGCATACAATGAGATTTTTCAAGTTACCCTCCTGCCAGATGTTATGTTGGTAGGCTATGCTGATGATATCGCTTTAGTGGTGAAGGTGGTAACTAGATGGGAAGCGCCATTGACAAGATATGAGACTCCTACCAACAGAGGAACGATGGACGTACCAGTTATCAGAGACATCAGAAGCTAGTGTAAGAGAACCCATAGCTCATTGGGATACAGTTTAACACAGTTTCTGATGGGCCATGGAGGCTACACATCGTATTTGTTCAGATTCTGTTAAGATTTTTTGGATCTATATCCTGAATGCGTAGAGGAAGAAACTGTTACTGATGTGTACTTTTGCTGTCCATGCTTTGGGAGAAAATATGAAGAAATGCTGGCCACCCTTGGTGTCAAGGCCATGTTTCGGCCAGAAGAAACACAGAGTGTATTGACAAGAGGACCCAATGAATGGAAGACAGTGGAGTTGTGTGTAAAGAAGTTAAACAAAAGTTAGTAGCACGGGAGGAGTCCCAACGATGAACGAGGCACGGAGGGTGCCAGGCAGGACAGGCTCGCGGCTGAGCGCCTAGAGGGTCTCCTGAGCATCTGGAGGTCGCCTTAGTATGATGAGACTGCGTGGATGAGACTCCCCCGAAGCCCGGTGGTGTGCTCGCTGCGTCTTTGGGGCAATGATACTGGCGGTAAGTGTTATCTTGTGTACATTGCTGGGTGTGCATGTGTGTGAGTTTGTGTGGGTGTTTCCTATGCTTTTTGATAGAGGTGTGTCTGTGTGATGTTTTTGGTTGTTGCTTGTTCCTTCGATTGTGTTGGTGATTGTATGGGTTTTCACATATGTCAGTGGTGTCTGATTGTGTGTGTGGGTGTTATACCCCTCTCCTGAAGTAATGCCATATCAACGGTTTCCAGGAGGTATGGTTAGCCAGGGCTGGAAGTTTAGTCAGTAGTGTGCAGACACACACACATACTTAATACCATCTTGCAGAACCTGTTAGGGAGTTCACCTGTTATTGAAATTGCTTAGGCGCCTGTAAAGACACCTCAGGCACCTAGGTTCCTCCACCTCTTAAAAAAAAAATTCTAGTGATTAAATTCTTCCCATGGTATGACTTTTAACTGAAACCCAATCACAAAGAAAATCAATAACAATGTTGTTAAAATCCAATAAAAGGAACTTATACTCTAACTGTAATTAAATCAGGGTCCAACAATATTTTATATATATATATATATGGGTTAATATTAATTTTCTAATCACACTCAGATTTGCATATTGATAGAATATCAGTACAAATTTAATGATTTTTTTTACAATTTAAGAGCAATTATTTGCCATATTAATGAGTTGAAAATATTTAAATGGGCAAAAAGTATCGGATTTAATATGAAAAAATACTGATAGAAGTAATCTAGTTGTAAAACTAGATACACTAACAAAACTAAACACACTTATTTATAATAAATAATTAATACCAATATTGAATTATTTTACATTTCATAATGCTTTTTGAAAGGGTTTTAATATTCAAAAACATGACTTTCCATAAAAAAAAGGACAGGGATGTCTGAGGGATGACAGTAAACAATCTTGATCTCCCAAAAAGCCTGCAGTCCCTCTGTGAATTGACAGTTCTCTACTACTCCCTTCCTTATTTATGTTAGGTCCTTTTCCTTCCTTACCCCTCAGTCCCTTCTTCCCTTGACAGATATCATGAGAATCAGGTCAGCTTGCTGCTCTACTGACTCCATCTGCAAGAATGAGGCATGAGGTAGTAGTTGATGAGCATCTGCTGCCCTTGTAGGGCTTGACTGGAATGGCAGTTCTGCCTATGAGCTTGCCTGGGGATTCCATTTCTTACCTGCATTTAAAGTGCCCTTATTTTTTCAGATAAAACACTTGACTCCTTCCTATTCTAATACTAAATTGAAATATATAAACATTGTGCACTAAAAGGTTTATTAAGTCTTAAGTTTCTGTTGTTTTTAATAAAATATGTTAACTGAGCATTAAATAACTTAGTCTAAAATAAATTAAAAGAAAAAATGTCAAACAATCAAAAGGACTTAAAAGGTATTTAAATATTTTTTTATGAAAATTTTTGTAAAAAAGGGACTTCTGTGGTGAAGTTTAGTATCTAGACTTTTATTCAGATGATCTGTTTAAATCTCAGTCAGACTTAGCATTTTTCATACACTACTCAGATATGCTAAATATGAACTTGTAGTAAATTACTCGTCTAAAAAAATACTAAATCAATATTTAAAAATTTTTATTTATAAATTTCACAATTTATAATGTAACAGATGGAGGTCATAGAAAACTAAAATTTTAATACTATTATATAAGCTTAATATGAAAACCCGGTTCATTAAAATATTGCTCAATATTCCTTCCAGGTATGTTGAAAGGTGGCAGAGCAAGGTGGAAATTTTAGCTTCATGTCACATGAGAAAAAAAATCATGCCAAGGTCATATACATGGTTCTCAATCATAGTTAAGAGTTCTTCAGTGTCGTTTAATCTTGTCATATCTCCTAGCATAGGGGATTTTATAATTGGGCAGGTGGGCTAATATAAGGATAATAAAAGGGTCTATCCCAGCATTTATTTGGACAAATTAATGAGAGCTGTTGGTAAATGTTGATAAAAATTGATTAACAAAATTAATAAATACGAAAGAGGGCCAACTTTCACAGGAGAATGGTATTAAATATATCTTTCAACTGGAATGTTCTTGATTTGAATCCCAGAGTCAGACATCATATCTGCAACAAACTACAGATTTTCTCACTTCTGTTTCTAGGAAGGATTAGTTTCAGGAGTGGTATCCATCATAAAATTCTCATTAAATCCCTCCCACCTAACCCTATAAAGATGAGACAAAAACAAAGATAAAAGAAAAGTTGAACTTTAAAGTAATATACCAAATATAGTATAATATAAATATATAAAATCAATACAAAGTGAAATCAAGTTTCAAGACATTACTTTAAAGACCATACTATTTTTACATTAAAAACTTGGTTTTAGTATTATTTATGGGTTTTAAAAATAATAAATGCAACAATCCTGGAAATAATTTTTTTCAAAATTTTAGTTAGATCAGTGATGAGAATTAAAAGGAATAATTTCCCAAACCCCATTAAATTTTATAAATAAAACATAACCTATCCTACCAACAGAATTAGTAGTTTTACAGTGTTCAAAAATTAATGATTTAAATTTGGCAAATAATGTAAGAATTCAAAGTATGCTGATGACTCAGTACACTGAAAACTATTTTGTTTTGTATTTTTATATTAGCAAAATGATAAAACATGAAAATTAAAAAAAAAACCACTACAGAATAAAATTTTATTTACTTAGATGATCAAATTATAGTTGAGTACAAATACATGGTATATGGATTTCCAAATTATTATTTAATTAAAACATTTCAACAAGATAATACAAAATAAAAACATAGAAAAGGGGATTTTCTTTTTTTATATACATTACAGTTTTTAAATCACCTACACAATTTATTTAAGATAAAAAATTATAAAGACTTACTTAACTCAAAGCAAAACTTTTCTAACATAACCTATAATTTTATAAATTGAATTCTAAATCAATGTATTGTAGTAGGTTAATAAAATTGTTAATTAAAGTAGTTTTAAAAATATCATTTAAGAATTTAATAAAATATTAAACTTAGCTTTTTAAATAAAACTTACCAAAACAATATGCAATACAAAGAACTACGTTACAATAAAATTTCAAACTAAATATAACTAAAAAACCGTTGAACACAAAAAATGTTAGCGTACTGAGACAACAGTTTCTTATAAGTTTTAATAATAAAAAGGCCCCCCCAAAATGGCGTCTTTCTTTACACGTCGCTGAATGATACAAGGTCATAAACGCTTCATTTTTAATAGTAACCAAGCTGAGCAAATTGCTAAAAGTATAGCGCGGACGACACACGTGAAGTACGCCCTTTCACTACACCGAGTATGTTACTGTAGTCGTTTTACTGAGTGGGGAGGGAGAATTCATTAGTATTCCAGCTGTTTATATTCAATTAACGTGGTAGCAATAACTTCAATCTACTATTCTTATATAAGTATTCACTTCATTTTAAATTCACTTGTATTATTAATACGGTGTATAAACAAGCACCTTTTTTCTATACACATTATTTATTTTATTTCGTTATTAATTAATCGAATAATTTTGATATTAGGGTAGGTTATTAGACCTATAGTTCAAAATGTATCTTATAAAACATACGTACAAAAAACAAACCCATAACTACTGAAAATAGAAAAAATTATTCTACCAAATAAATCCAATTTAATGGTGTACTGTACATAATTTCTTTTATCGTTCTTTCCACCTTCCCATGAAATGGGTGTGCATAAATTACATAGTATTGGTTAGACTCTATGATGTGTACTATAACAGTTTTTCTTAGCCCTATTAATTTATTTTTAACGTCCTAAGTAATGGCAACCTTGGAGTGGCGACGATTACTACCCAGCGTACTGGGTAGTAAACATGTTCCTTGCTCTTAGTAATCCCCCTTACCAAACAATTCTATTTTTAACAAATGAATGCAACCATTTTGAAATGGCATACAATCGGCTAGTTTTGTACTGCAGGTTGCAAAATGTATCTGCCTAATACATGATTTTCAAATAAACTTTCGTTTTCTGTTTTGCGCCACTTAAAACCTAATTCTTCTTAAACTACTTTCGCTGACGTTAAAATTAATTTCAATTTTTTACAGAGTTTTTTAACTGTTGACAGCTCTCAAGTATTTGAGTGAAATTCATTCACAGTTTGCCTAACCACACTTTTATCAAAATCATCTAATCCGGCAAATAGTTTAGAACGTTTCTTTTTCTTTAGCGAGGTGATGAACGGAAATTCTGAACCCTCTCGGATCGAAGAAATTCAATTTTTGTTTTTCTTAGGCTTTGAACCTGAGACCTGGAAAAGCTACAGTTCTATCTTCACAGTTAAAGTTAAATATTGTTTTTTCATGAAATCATACACGCTGTTTATAATTTCAGATGCCTATCTTCGAAGTTTTTTCCTTTCAGACTTAAATTCAGCCGTAACTATTCGCACATGAAGGAATTGCTTTCAAAGGTTTGAACTGTAAACCACGATAAAATCGTTTTACAAACTATTGTCGTACTTTAATTGACTATGTAAAAAAATACACGACACGTTAAAATAACCGTACCAGAAACAGAACCACAAAACTGAGCTACATATAGATGGAAAAGCAAAAGAGAATCAAATATAAAATAAATTATTTTGTAAACACTATACCTGCTAGAGTACACATGGTTTCAGCAGCACAATACTACCACTTTCTTGGATCAGTGTTTTCATGGTCAAGTGAAGGGGTTGTGGCTCCCGTGGCCTCCTGATTTATCCCATCCTAACGTTTTGTTATGGGGATATTTTAAGGATGCTGCTTACAAAACTCATCCACACGCCATTCCCGAATTGCAGAGCGAAATTAAACGATGTGTCTCTGCAATTCATCAGCAAACGTTACAATATGTGTTTAAGAGCATGGAATGTCGTATTCAATTATGTGAACATAATGGATAGTAAAGCCAATTATTTTTACACGGATTTGAATACTAGATCGTGGATACCAGTGTTCTTTGGTGGTTGGGTTTCAATTAACCACACATCTCAGTAATGGTCGAACTGAGAAGGTGCAAGACTACACTTCATTTACACTCATACATATCAACCTCATTCATCCTCTGAAGAATTATCTAAACGGTAGTTACCGGAGGCTAAACAGGAAAAAGAAAGTGAAGAAGAATCGGATAATGGAGGCCACTTTCAACAACTTACTTACCTTCCCGTAAGATTGCGTCACTTTTTGAACACTCTGTAGTTACAAAGTTTTATCAGTGTGCTTTCGTTATGTTATGTTATTTATTATCGTATATGTAAAATCTAAAGACGGGTCTTCCATACAAAGAAAATGATTTTTAGTTATTAATCTGAAAGTATTTGCAAACCCAAATCAAGTGAATATCTCGTTTAATATAGTCAAAAATGTGAAAAATTTGCCATCATTGTTCAAAGTTTTTTTGGCCATTCTTCACCCCTTACAAGGTGAAATTTAGAACAATTTAGAGATGGGTTTTTAAAAATTCAAATGAAGATTACACACATTAAAAATAAAGTTAATATCTTTATTTTTTACCAAGAAATTAAAAAATACTAAATTTCATTGTTACTCCTCTTTAAACTCAGAATTTCAAAAAATCCTTTTAATGTGCACTTACACCATAAGAAGAACGTGTATACAAATTTTCATCAATTTATCTTCAGTAGTTTTGTTGGGCGTTAATTACTCAATTACTCAACATATTATTTCATATATGTGTGTGAGAGAGAGAGAGATAGGGAGAAATGAGAGTGTGAATGTACGTGGGTAATAGAATATTAATTTATTTTGATTTTTATATCACTGTGATATTTATTTACTCATATTAAATCTATTGAAAAAGAAATTTTTGGAAAAGTTATTTTTATAATTTTCATACATCTTATATATACATAAAAATGAATATTTGTTTGTCCCATATGCATTCCTATACCAAGGTTACTGAATTAGTTTGGACCTGCTAGATGGTGCTGGGGTTGAGATATTTGGAAAAATTTCATTTATGGTTCGATTTGGTTCATATTCAGAATATATATTAGTTACATGAAAAGAAATATTTTTGCAAAAATGGAAAAAGAGGAATAGGGAGAAAGGAAAAAGAGGAAAATGGAAGAAAAGAAGAAGGGAAAAAGGGAAAGGTTTAATTTTGTGAAGTTCCATAATGTTCAATTTTCAATGTTTTATCAAACTTTCATTTGTGTTCATCTATATATATATATATACTCAGATCTAGTAATGGCAAAGCATTACCGGGTCAGTTAGTGTTTCAATGAAAAGAAGTGATGAAGGCCCTACTTCAATGAAAAAATATTTGGAAAAAGTTGCTGAAGTAATATGAAACTTCCAAAGTACTGTTCAGTGTTTTATTAAGGAATTCGAAAGGAATAAAGAATCTGGTAGTGGATTTTCTATACCCCACGAAACCTACTTAAAAAAAAACACAAGAACTGGCAACTTCAAACAAATGTGTTGTTAGGCAAACTATATACAAATTTTATATGAAGCAAAGTCTCACTCACCATCCAGCATTAACTTTATGGTATGTTTGATAAAATAAATTTTATTTTTCAGATGAAAAATGAGTTTGTGATACTCATAAGAAAAAGAATCACTTAACTATCAATCAAAAACTTTTTGATCAAATAAAGTGACATTCATGAAAAACAACTAGAATATCTATGGAAATTATCCAAATACACAATATTATATCAGCCAGTTATATATATGAACAGAACATATGTCTATTTAACGCATACTATACCAAGTTCATGGAAGAACAATTTTCTGGAAAATATCTGATATCTTGCTCCCATATCTGAGGGTCAGAGTTATTATTATTCATTCTGGTAGTGAAAAAAAGATTTATTAACAATTCATTATTGATTAATAAATCCAGACAAAGTATGAATATTATCACAATTCCACAAATTACGAAAACTGATTAAAACTCAATTCCTAATTTACCCACAATTCGGTTTTAGTTAACAATAATGTTTAATTGAATGCTCCACCAGATTTAAATAAAAATAAAAATCATTGAATGATTTACTTAAAACAAAGTACAGTTGAACGAAAACAATAACAGAAATGAAAAATCTAAATTTGATTACTGTAGCAGTTTACTACAAGAAAAAGTAAATTTGATAAATAAAGATGTCTGGTATCAAAGATGCAGGTATGTGTAAGAGTTAGAAGAAAGTATTAATTAATAAATGGAAACTGATCTAGATAAATTATCAGATATGATTACAATGAACACAGAAAGTGACAGTGATTCCAATGTTGATGATTTTGATGACAGTAGCGATGTGAGGATGCATTACTGAAAACTTATTGAACAAGCATTATTGAAGAGTTAGTATAGATTTCCAATAAGTGAAAATGTTTTCTATTAGAGTAGTCTATTAACGCAAGTTAGAATTAGTTTACTTCCCTTCACTTGATAAGTTCCTGTAAGGACTCACCATCCAAATCATTGCCTTGAAGAGGTAATGACAATTCGTTAGTCCTTATCAGAGGAATAAACAAATGCATAATGCATAAGTACAGACAAAACATATAATAGGTTTTTTTTTAATGTCACCATTTATGGCATGAGATTAATGTCATTTGTCAGGGTGGTTTTCAAATACGCACAATAAAAAAAACTAAAAATGTTTTAATAAAATTAATAATTAAACACAATTATAAAAAAATTAAAAAGAGAAACTAATTTCATTGCAGTCTAGGTGTGGATAGCACAAATGCAAAAATATACTAAATAAAACAAATATCTGGAAACGGATATTTTTCCCAGTATAATGTGGGTTGCTTAAATAACAACCCACCATATGAACCCATATACTTTTATAAAATATTTTATTTATTACATATTACACTTATTTGACATATTACCATTATATTTATACATTACATGCAATTAATAACTTCATTAATTAATAGTATACAATCAATCACATTAATACCATTAAAATATTACTTTCAAAATAAAGCAATGCAGTAAGTTCTTAGGAACAAAGGTTAGCATATTTGAACTTTACAATTCAATATTAATAATGATAATACTAATAATAATAACATATTACTCTTCTAACATGTATAAATATTATAATTAAATTTAATACATTTTTTTATGTAAATAACAACTATCTCTGAAAATTTTCACTACAATAGGATAGGCCTCATGGTTGATAGTCTTATCAAAAAAGAAGAGCAACAATATAATTTCATTCTAATATTCATAATAAGCAATAATTAGTTTAATAATAATAATAATTAAATTCATTAATCAATCCTCCCTATATTTCATTGTTTTCCATATATAACCCACCAACTTAATCCAGTTTTTCACTCTGTTTAAGAATCTCTGTAACTTCATCCTATCTACTATACTGTGCAAATTAATTGGATAACTTACATTTTTCTCTAAATTGTTATGTGATTGCCAGTTATGTCTGAAACCACTTTAAACTGGTTTTATCTGCCTTGAGGTGGTGTGACTGTTCAACCTTGACAATAAGAAAGTAGTTTGACTGATTTTAAAGTGGAAGTAGTCACCTTTGCTTCAGTTGTGAGCCTTTGAATGTGGTAGGTGAATGTTAGTTTTTGCACTCTGTGCAACACATGTTGCTTTCATATGTTTAAAAATGGATATTACTCTGAGGAAGTGTGCAAAGGTTATTGCTCTTAAAGATTACACTTCTAAAACAGAGAGAGATACCGCTTCTGCAGTTGGTGTAGGAACTCAAATGTATCAAGAATTCTGACAACATTCAAAGAATCTGTATCATCGTCTCCAAAGAGGAGAATGTGGGTGCAAATAAAAAAATAATCTAAAATAAAATAAAATTCTAATAAGAAATAGTAAAATTAATTTAAGGAAAATAAGTTCAGACCTTAAAAGAGATTTATTGGCAGCCGGTTTTAATGTTAGTAGTTCAACTGTATTCTGTAGGCTTCTGGAGCAGGCTGGAAGGCAAGAAGACCAACAAAAAAAACATTAACTTCTAAAATGAAGAAAAAACATTTAGCATGGGCCCAAAAAATTAAATCATGGACTGCTGATGACTGGAAGAAGGTAATTTTTAGTGATGAAACTCATTTATTTCTGCAGAGTTATAAAGTAAATGTCATGAGACTAGATGACAGTGAATCATTGAGATCTGAGCATGTCCAACAAACTGTAAAACACCCTCTAAC
This sequence comes from Lycorma delicatula, assembly GCF_047948215.1. NCBI lineage: Eukaryota > Metazoa > Arthropoda > Insecta > Hemiptera > Fulgoridae > Lycorma > Lycorma delicatula. Next base: position 68,428,720 of record NC_134464.1, on the reverse strand, counting down.
ACAGTTGTTTTGGAGTTTTTTCACAACAAATGACAATGGAAGCTTAGTTCCTATTTAAGGTAGATGAATTCAACCAAGTACACATAGAAATACTATGAGATAGGATTGTTCCATTCATGCAAACTTTTGACGGGACATATCAACATGAATTGGTCCCTTGTCATAATTCAAAATTGATCAAGACTTTCATGCTGGAAAATCAAATTAATGTGCTTGATTGGCCTGAAAATTCACCAGACTTAAATCCCATTGAGAACTTGTGGAATATTTTGAAGAGACATTTAGGTAAGACGGACTGTACAACAAAAGATAACTAATGCTAATGCTATGATAACTAATGCTATAAAAGTGTGGTTCCATGATAATAAAATCAAGAATATATGCACTAATCTAATGGAGTCAATGCCAAAACATCTTCAAGAGGTCATTTCTGCTAAAGGAAGACATACTAATACATATATTTATCAGTGAGTATAAAGGCATATAATGAATAAAAGCATAGTTTTTTTGAAAGTGTTTTTTTTTTTTTATTTGTCCTAATTAATTTGCTCATTATAGTATATGACTTTTACTGAACCATTTCATTTCATCCCTGAATAATGAAGTTTATCAAAAAAATAAATAATGTTCTCTTCCTTACACTTATTGCACAAGGTTTAGTGTTTTATCATAACAGAAAGCCCCTGGTTTTAAAAATAATAATTTCCTAAATGTATCATTTATGTATTTTCACTCTCAACATCAAGCTTTAGTAAATTCCATGGTATTCTGACCCACTCCTGCATTATGTTCAATTAGACCATGTTCCCTCTTTAACTTTACCTAATATTTATACTTTTTTCTTTTTCCTGTTTAGCCTCTGGTAACTACCGTTTAGATAATTCTTCAGAGGATGATATGTATGAGTGAAAATGAAGTGTAGTCTTGTACATTCTCAGTTCGACCATTCCTGAGATGTGTGGTTAATTGGAACCCAACCAACACAGAACACGGTATCCACAGTCTAGTATTCAAATCCGTGTAAAAATAACTGGCTTTACTTGAACACTGGAACTCTCAACTTCCAAATCAGCTGATTTGGGAAGACACATTCACCACTAGACCAACCCAGTGGGCTACCTAATATTTATCCCAATCCTTTCTCACATCACTCTCTACTATCTCTCATAAAATCAAACACATAACTGCATTTTCTGCCAGATCCTTCAACTTTTATACCAAACACACTGTCTTTAAAACTTCAATAAGCAGTTGTCAACCTATATTTCTGCATATTACTTTTTTTTTGTTATTTGTTCTAAAATAACGTAGGTAATGAAAAAATTTTCTTCAAAAAAATCTTTGAAGTTCCTCAATAATTTTTCCTTGATAACTCCCTCAAACCTCTACCCCATACAAAACCATTGATTTATATGTTGTATCAAATACACTGATCTTTGCCAACAGTGGATTCTTATCCTTACACATAAAATTATTCCATAAACTCTTAAGCACAATTCCCTTCAGCTTCTATTTTCTCCCTAAATGATTAGTTTAAATGATAGTCTAGGTAAAATAATCAAACCCAAGTAACTATACTTCTTTACTACTAAAGAAATATTTTCATCTTTCTTTACTAATAATACTTTTTTCATAACAAAGGATCATAATTTTACATTTTTCTAGAATTACGCCTGGATTCCACTGATTATAATACCATTTCAACTTACCAGTCATGCTTTGTATTACCTTTATGTTTAATGTTAATAAAAGATTATTGGGTACTAGAAGAATGTATAATCTTGAATATACAATAATATATATATATATATATATATATATATATATAAGTATGTGTATAAATAAGAATATACCCAGACATTTATCAGCAATATAAATGGGGCTTTTTATTACTGCCCAGAAATGAACACTGAATTCTTCTTGCCTGGAAAGAAGTATTAAATACTTTTAATTAAGATTGAAGGTATTCCACAGAAGAATTCTTATGAAGAATACAAAAGAGCTATCCTTTCATAAAAGTTCAATATGAAATTCCTTTATTTAGGTTGGTAACCCTGAGAAACTGTTTTATAAAGCAGGATTGAATATTGACTCTTGTTTATTGAAAAATGTAGAGTTTAAAAGTAAAAAACTTTAAATTTATAAAAGTTTTTTACTTTTAAACTTTTTGTGCTGAATCTTATGGCATGTAAAAATTGATGTAAGAAAATGAAATTCAAATAAAAACAGTGGGTTTTGATGTAATTATATAATATAATTTTTTTTCTTTTTCCATTGAAAGTCTAATACTACATAAAATTGGTATTTATTAAACTAGTTGAGCTTGTTATGTAAAAATATTTAAAAAATTCATTTCATTAATGCTTATTTTTAAATAGCATGATAAGTGAATTGCTTATACAATGATTGAGTAAATATGCAGTGAATAACTTGTATTATAACAAATACTGATAAATACTAAATTACAGATATTTAATGACATAATTGATAAATATAAATATATATACATAAACTTTTTATAATTATATGAGTTCATTCTATATTTCAGAATAGCACACAAGTACAAGTGCATGTACATAAATATATTCAATTATAAGCGACCACATACTAGAAAATGACTTTCGTCATTTTCTAGTACAGGGCCCATCTCAAGATTTTGTCTAATTATTTTTTTAACTACACCTACACTAACCTTATGCTGCTGCTATCTGTCAGAAGAAAAGGGGTTTTATCCAAGTTTCAGCACTCCAATTTTTGGCTCAGAGAAGGCTTTTCTTCTTCATGGCATCCATAAGAAATTATTTTCTTATAGGCCTTCACGACTTGCGACCACTTTCCAGAATTCTTCTGCATGCAGTAGAATTGTGAATTTTCACACCAGATAATTCTAAGTCTTTTTGTAATTCAAAACTATTTTTCTGAGGATTAATATTACTTATTATACTTAAAATGCCATTATATTTTAAGGTAGTTTTATGTTTTCTTCCACAGCTACCTTTTTGTTGGGGTGAAATGGTATCTATCTCAAGATTTTGTCTATCTTATTAACTACACCTAGACTAACCTTACACTCTGCTGCTATCTGTCTTTCAGTCATATGAGTGCTCATAAGTTGCTCATAAGTTTCGAAAGATACAATAGTTTCAGGAAGTAACAGTTTCATCATTATTAGAATGAATTTTTTAATAATTAATAATTTTAAAATACTTTAGTATAAAATAGTGGAAATGTAAAGACTAAACTATTATTTTTAACCTTATGATTTGACAGATTTTTGAATATTTCAATGAGTAGCATTCTGATTATTGAATAATGTGAATTAAGGTAATTTTACAATATCCTAAATCACATTTATTAAACCAGCTCTCATATTTAACTAATTTAAATAATGTCAGATGTTCTGCCATTGTTTGCTGTTGTCATTAATTGTGGCTAATGACCATAGATGTTGATACCATTTGAGAAGAAAAGATTTGATTGTTAGGTATGTATTATAAGTAACATTACAAAATAATTTTTTAAGTTAATTTAGATTAACAATCTAAAGAGACACCAGTAATATCATTTGTATGATTATTACCTCTTCAGTAAAAAATATGGAAAAATGAAAAAGATGTATAAAGCAATAATAACATGAATAATTTCTTTTTAATTACTAAAGCAACATGAAATGAAATACTGTTCTTAGAGAAGAGTGAAATGAAGGGAAAATTTTATGGAATATGGACCAGATTAACTCGCTTTAGTACTTTTTTACTCTTCATCCAATATTTATGATAGTGTGTGTGTGTGTGTGTGTGTTCAAATCACAAATCTCAAATAACAACAAAAAATAACCACCAAACACAGTAACAGAACCAAAAAAACTAATACCAAAAGTCGACTTTCGCGGGATCCTGCATCATTAGTTGTTAAAAAATTACAAAATTACATCAAACAAAAAAAATAAAAGTAAATAAAAACTTAAGAATTTAGAAAACATAAACCCTAACAACCACAAAACTTGAACTATACAACTCACTACCAACTGGAACAATTATTTGGTTTGGTGGTTATTTTGTTGTTATTTGAGGTTAACTGGCACAGTAGTCAGTATATTGTTGAATTATTTGAATCTTCAGAATATAAATATATTATGATGTCAATACATAGAAGACTCTTCACAAAAGAGTAATGACAGCAGATTAAGATTGTTTCATTTAACAGCCTCATTATTCCTTTATTAGCCTATAATCACAAACAATTATTAATTTGAAATTTAACACTAAAAATCAGACTAATTAATATAATTTATTATTTTATGTTCCCATCTGTATTTTATGTTTTTGAAATTTATTTTACGTTATCATCTTTGTTTTATGTTTTTGGAATTAATCAAATTTAATATTTGAAGAACACATAGTAAGAGTAATCATAGGAAAAAAGTAATTAAAGTTGGGTGGTATGGATTTATCACACTTCTTGTATACTATAAATAAAGTACCTTGTACAAAATTATTAGTGGGATGAATGATTGTAGCTAAATTTACAAAAGTTTTATTCAAAGAATAAAAACAAAACAATGATCATAATCCATAAATACAATGGAATAACAATTAAGGTATAATCAATTAAAATATAACACTACTGACCAACAGATCCCAGCATCTTCAATATGTTTTCGCTAATTTCTACATTTACTGTAATTACATAAATTTAACTAAATGTTATTAAGTACTTTACTACAATTATTTTTAAAAATGTAATTTATTTATTATTGTTTTTGATGGAAAACATTTATTTTATAATGCGAGCAATTTTTTGTGGCAAACTGGTATTCAAATTCAGAATGTCTGGATGTAAAAGAGATAGCTGCCATTGTATGAGTGATGGAATTATGTTTTAGTTCATAACAAGTTTTGTTTCATGAATATGTAGATTTCTACAATTGTTACAGTTTTTTTTAATTTAAAATATTTTAATGTATTTATTGTTAATTATAAGATTATATATTTTTTGTATAACGTAATCAAAGAAGCCAAAAATGATTCATCACATTACTTGTATGTCAGTAAATTTCTAACAATGTCAAAAGAAAAGTATGATGATATTCAACATTTTAAGAGATTTTGTGGTCTTCAGACACAAGATTTCTTTTCCATCTTGTCAGTTGTAGCTATCAGTTTTATTCTTCTGATATCCCATTAGATCATGAAGATGATTTTTAACAATTTTGATCAAAACTTTGGAATTTATTTTACAGCTGTAATTTTAATTTATAAATAATCTAATTTTACTTCAATTTGGTCAAAATTAGTTTATTTAATTAAGTATATTGGTATTAAAAAAACATTTACCTTTCCAAATCTGAAACTTTAGTTTTAATCGTAAGATTTTCTCTAGCTGTAATAAATTGTACTTTAGTATTAATAAAAAAAAATTGTACAAATACATGCAGGGTATTATTCAAATTATCTAAAATGTGGTATTTATTTTCCTTTTGTGTTTGGCATCTGAAACATCTTTCTTTAGCATCCAACAATAATCTACGAGTATTCTTGCACTTCACTGTCATTGTATCTGTTTTCCATGAGTGAGATTTGCTGGTAGAAATATTCTCCATCTTCATCACTGATGGTGCTGAGATTGTTCAGAAACAAGTCCAGGTATGAATCCAAGAAACAAATTTTTAGGAACATATTACACTCTATGTATTTAAATGTAATAATACATCCACAACATCATGGTAGTTGGAGGGTTTATGATTTCCTACAAAGTTTCGCATAACAATTTTAGATGATCTCTATGCTGACTTTTCGACTTGACTTAACAGTTCTTTCAATTGTTCATTGCTTATCAAAGTTCTTATTTGGGGACGCACAAAAATTTCTTCCTTGATTTTAGTGTCAGTAACACGGGGAAACTTTTCTTTCAAACAATAAAATTCAGAACCATTTTCATCCGTTACCTTAACATGGTTTTTGAAAAGCCCTAATTTAATATGGAGTGGAGGTAGAGAAATCATTTCTAAGTTAACTAGTGGGGATGTACATTTTTCTGTCCAGGCTTAAGAGCCTTACACGCAGATAGTAAATTCAAGTACTGCGCTGTGTATTTGATTTTACAACTTATTCCTTTTATCTTGGTAATAAAAAAGTAACAGTCTGATAAAATGATCTTATGGATGCCCCACAAAAAATTGACATAGCAAAATTTATGAGCCAAGTCTGGCAGCTCCTAGCCCAGTCTGTCAGACATTACACACAGGTCAAATAGTAGATGTGAAAGGTTCGGCTTTTATCTAAATCCCAACTTTACAACCACAATTTACTTCATAACATTTTTTAACTAGTAAAGTCAAATTTTATTGTCATTCATTAAATGTCAAATTCCCACACATGTAACAGATGTTATATGAATCATTTATAACACTTCCTTAGCATATTTATTCACTAACACAACAATTGTAATTCACAAAACATAATGAAGTCACGTGCATACATAGCAAACATTTTTACAATACTGGTGTATAACTTAGAAGATTGCTCTGTGCTGAAATGTCAGAACTTACAGTAAATGAATCATCCATACAGAACTATTACCTTGATAATGTTGTTTGTTAGAAATCTTTTAAAATGTGCTTTAATGTACATAAATTATCCCTAAAAAATACCTACAATTCCACAAAAGCAATACTTAAAAAATATTATCATACAAAAGTTACATAAACATGAATTAGAAAGTAATTAATTACAAGAAGATTAAAGAACAGAAGAAATCAGAGAGCATTTAAATTATATTGTAGGATTGGACATTTTCAGATTGTCTCATGAGAAATAAGTATGAAGTGACTGATAATTTGTTCCTATACCCTTGACATTTTAAAACATTGTATGAAAATCTGGATGATCGTTGTTTTAGTTTTTTGGCAGTTTGTATCGGAAAAAATTACTTCCATAAAGCAGGTATTTAGTTCTGAAAAATTAATGTTTTGGATTTATAAAAATCTTTAGAAATAGCATCTCAATACTGAAAATATGAGAAAATATCTCTAAGGTAAAGACCGTTTCATTATAAAAAATTTTATAATGTAAATTCAAATTTTCTCAGTAAATCACGTGTTGGACTCGCAACTTGTGGACGTGTATTATTGTGCAGCAGGACGACGCCATCGGTCAGCCGCCCACGTCGCCGATTTTGAATGGGGTGCCGTAACTTACGTAGAGTTTCGCAGTAGACTTCTGCACTTATAGTAGCTACATGTGGCATGAAATCGATCAGCAGTATGACAAACCGATCCCAAAAGACTATGTGTCCAAATGGTTGTGGCTTGAACTTTATTAGTCTGGTTGGTGATCGAGGATGACACCAATCACTTGAATGCTGTTTTCTCTCCGGCGTGTAATGTTAAATCCATGTTTCATCGCCGGTAACATTCGAATTAATGAACTCATCACCTTTTTCTGTGTAGCATATAAAAAATTCGAAAGCAGGTCCCATTCTGATTTCTTTGTGACGTTCTGTTAAGACGTGCGGCATCCAACGTGCACAAACCTAAATGGTCATGGACAATGCGACCGATAACACCCCTTGAAACATCTGGAAAAAGAAGGGCCAGGTCAGAAATCACTGAGTGATGATTTTTTCTGATTTCATCATCGACGTGTTTCAACAAGTCCTCGGTGATTATCGAGGGCCTCCCCGAACTTTCTTCATCATGCACATTAATTTTGTTATTTCTAAACCTTTCACATCATTTTCGGACGTTTCTTTCATTCATTAAATTATCACCGTACACAGCAACCAACCTGCCTATGAATTTCAACCGGCGTAACGTTTTGATCTTTAAAAAACGTATGACAACGTATTTCACAGTCGGCGGCAACATCGATTTTCCTATTCATGTTATAACGTAATAACTCACACATAATCAAAAATACTACAACGCGTCAACTTACAGACAATAATGCAGTATGTACATTATTAGCGTGGTCATGAACACATGTTCGCCAACCTTAATGAGAGAAATTTCCCACCGGTCTTTACTTTAGAGATATCCTTCGTATTATTTTGAAAATTAAAATATTGAGAATATTAATATATTGAAAAACATTCAAAATAAGATTCCATATGGAATTACATTGGATTAAGCTCTTATAATATGAAATTCCAGAGGGTGTAATTTTGTAACATAACATTTGGAATCTCATTGTTCCAAGCTTGTAGTAGCTACAATTGCCTTGAAAAATATAAAGCTAGATTTGTAGTAATTGAAAGCACTCATTTATCATAAAAAAGTATATTTTTTGAAAAGTATTATTTAAAAAAAAAAAACAGATTAAATTTAATGCAAGCTTAAAGTTTTTGAAATATGTATAAATCTTGTGTAAAATTTAAATCACTTACTAACATCTGCACATTTCTTCATTTTATTTTCCTTATAAATTTCAAAGTCTAGATAGATTATAATTATGTAGCAGTGTCGATTACGCTAGTAAAATTATAGCGATCAGCATCATTTTACAGTTAGCCATGTAATAGGGTAAAAATTATTCATTAAATTCCTTGACCTTCTTGGTAGAATGATGCATCTCTCCCTTTTCTCTGGAAAGTTGAGGATTTACATCTTAGTTACACTTGGCATTCATCATAAAGGGCAAGTTATTTGCCTGTAGTTTCTAGAGGAAAAAAAAATTAACAAAAATCAATTTAAAAATTTCTCACTTTCTAAATACATGGAAAAGTTCTTCAGGAATATCTTTTTAGTCTATTATGCTGTCTGTATTAGAGATAACAGATAGTTTTTTGTGACTACTTTGAAATTTTTTGGAGGTTCTAGTGTGTTTCAATACCATTCCTTATTGTGGTCAAATAGAATGATCTATTTGATCTGTGAAGTGTATGTTCATTTAATGTCTGTGTTTTTTTGTTTTTTTTTGGGAAAATCTAATAATATATTTATAGATTTTGTAAAGTTGAAACATGTACTCTATAAAGATTACTAAAAATAGCAGGCTAAAATAAAAACATTGACCTGGGTAGACATAAACTACATTCCTTAAAGCTAATGGTTTTGTATCATCAGATAATAGCAGTTCATGTCACATAAAGAGAAGAAAAATCCAAAGATCAAATAATTATGAACAGTTTTACCACATCCTGAAGGAATTTACTAACTTCTTTAAAAGGTTCAATTTACAATAAATGTTACCTCCAACACACTACATGTGAAGAGAAATTCATGTAATAAATGGAAAAAAAATAAAAAAATACATTTCGTGTTTGTATTTTAAAGTTAGAAATAATTGATCTTTTTTGAAGTGAAAAGTTCTTTAGGTGTGTTGAGTCAGAATTTTTTGTACATACAAATTACATGGGAACATGGGAAAAAAAATTGTTGACTTGTAATCAAAATCTGTAACGTAACGCAAGATGCTAAGCATATATTTATGAAAGAGAAAAAGGCATAGAGCAAGAATATATATACGCATATATGAGTGTATAGTATAATATGTAGTAGCAGAGGATGGGAGGTGGGAGAAAAAACTGCCGGTGATTCAAAATAATCTCCCTCTCTATTGCTCTCTTTCTCTCTTTCAATATACATGCCCATATATGCGTATACGTATAGATTAATATACGGTAAAGATAAACTTAGCTGTCCCCGATGGTTCTCACTTGTGCTTGTATACATATATACATTGAAATGTTTGTTTATTATTTGTCAAAGTGTTTGTTTATATGAAATATTTTAATACATACCCATAATAATAGAAAAAAAAAATTGTTTAAATTCAATGTAAGTGTAATATATAATATTTGTGAAGAATACTGGATAAAAAAGTGAGTACATCAAAAATTTTTTTCATGTTTATATTTTTTATTTTTTATTATAACGTGTGCATGTGACACTTACATTCAAAAAGGATATACGGCATTATGTGTTATGTTGTATATGTATTATATATAAGCATTTTTTTCCCCCCATATTTCCATGTAATTCGTATGAACAAGTTTTCACTTCAAAAATATATTTGGGTCTGTAATATATATATATTTTTAAATAATATAATTTAGAATTCAAGAATTGAATAATTCCATCAGTCATTTCAGACTTATTCATCTTAAGTTTCATCCTTAACATTTTTCGTGTGTGTTTCTATGTTTCTTGCTTCATATTATTTTAAAGCTGTAGACTAAAAATAATTATTTTTTTAAATTCTTACTTAACATTTTTTACAAAACTATTTTATCCTCAGAATGTATCCCTAATTCAGAAAGAAAATTAAGAAAATAATTAATTTCAAACATGTTTGCGTCATCATGACCCACCTGTGGGTCACACTATAAAGCACTGCCCTGCTTCTTAAAGTCTCGGTGTGTATCAGGGGCTCTATATATCATAACTACAGCTACATGAGAAATGTATCTATGTACTAGCAATATGGTTTGTCGATCAGACAATTTAATTAAGATTTACTCTATACAAATACAGTTATAGTAAAATAACACGTTTATTCAAGGAAAGCTGAACATGAACACAGTAAACTTGTTCAAACAAAGAATGATATATAAAATAGTACAAATGATAAAAATGATCAAAGTACAAGATTAATACAAAATTTTGTAACCAAGCATAGCAGAACTATTCATGAAATTTTTTAAAACAAGTAATGCACATTGTAAGCTCTTCTTCAATGTCTTCACAAAATACAACTTTTGATGCCTTGACTCCTGGCGTCTTTACGATCTTTCTTTCTGAATTCATCTGTAACACTCAGTGCATCTCTTCCTACTGCTTCTTGCTGAACCTTCATACTTTCCTATTCTATGACTGCTCCTGCTGCGCTTTCTCTTCCTTGTCTGTTCCATGTTTTCAATGGCAGCTTCATTTTCTCTAGCTTCATTGACAACACATGTATACTCATTTTCTACCTTCAACAACCCATTTATTACATTTTTTCAAAATTTGAGCGTATCCATCCTATTTCTGTTGTTACCAAAGTTGTTAAAAATTACCCATCACTTCCTTTTTATACCTTTTAAGGCTTTTTCTCAGACTGTGCAGTATGAAGATATTTGATCAGACACTCAACTCCTTTCTTGGTTTTGTTATATGCAATAATGGCAGGAGGTTTTACGGCAATCCCTCGCAATTTTTTGTTCCACTTGACACTAGTAGATCAGTATGGTCTGGAACAGAGCTAATTATTAGCACTGGCCATTTATTTAGCCATTTCATCACTCTATTTCCTTCTTCATTATTTTCACCATACACTTCTTCTTCCTTCAATTTATTTTTGCACACATTTTTAGGATTTCCCTTCCTATTACTTTGCAAAGTCTCACAAACATATGTTTCAGAGTTCAGTAAATCTTTATATAGTTTAACACTTGTGTAAAAATTATCAATAAGAGTGTCCTACTACAGTATGCGAGTCCTCTTAGTAGTTCCATGCATGTATTATATGTATGTTCAATTGAATTTGTTCCTGCAGTTCCAGTAGGATTGTTTCTTCCTACATAGACTCTCCAAGATGTGTTTTATTTTTGAGAGTCTATCATTATTGGCTTCAGAATTGCTGTTATTAGAAAAATGCAAGCACCTCAATAACATGTCAAATCTGTAACGGGTCATTACTTTTTTTATATGGTCATTACTGTACACCTCACTAGTAGACCAATTGGGACACATTTTTGGTAGTTTATTGATGTCCATGATCAGTAGAATAGCCAGAAATTGTTTTATTTTTTCTGTTTTTGTTTACCCAGTTGTGCATTTAAGAGCGAGGGTGAAGTGGTTTTGCCTGAATGAGCTGAGATGCATACCTGTTAGTTTTATGTACTATGAGATCTAAAATATCATCAGTTAAAAATTGTTTGTAGATATCAACGGGTTCAGATAAATTCACATTATTTACTTGCAGCCCACTTTGTCCAGAAAACTGAAAATTGTTTGGTGAATCAGTTTAAGGTCCCCATTTGTCAACATTTACTGTTCCTTAGGTGCTATCTTCCTCCAATGAAGATTCGTTTCCATCTTCTGTAGACGATGTATCACTTTCAGATTCACTTGACTTATAGGAATCTTCAAATGGTTCAGATTCTGAACTAGAAAAGTATCTCTTTCTTTGTTTTTTCAGGATGGTGTTCGGCTTGTATGACTGCTGACTGCTTAAAAGATGGTGATTTCTGCAAGGATGATAAAGTGTGAATTGATGGTGGTTGCTGATTAGATGGTGTGTCCTACATGGGTGATGATTGTTGGACAATTGGTGATTCCTGAGGTGATCTTGCAGAGTGGAAGTGGATGCAACCAATTCCTCTGGTGACATTATTCTTTGGGATGCAACCAATGCCAATATTTTCTGTGTTTTGGAACTCATTTTCAGGGCATTAAATCTCAATTACATGTAAAAAAAGTAATTGTATGGTGTTTTTTGCAAAAGAAACATATTTTATTCACGTGACCACTGGTGGGTCATGCAGCTATAAGGGAAAATTATCTCTCCAGGCCGTCATAACCCACCGAACATTCAAAAATCAGTAAAATGACTAAACATTCATTGAATAAGATGAAAGCAAAGCTTTTTGTTATAAATCAAATGTATAGAAGCAATATATTAAAAAAATAAATTGTGCGTCCTTTAGAGTGAACAACGGATTTATTGATTGTCTTGAACATGTTAAATCGTACCACTAGTTACATCAAGTATTGGAAGCGGATTTTTATCTAACAATTTAAATATTCTGTAAACATTTAAAAATATTCCATTTAAATAATCTTACTTCCTTGAAATACTTTCCTAAAATGCTTTCTGAATAAGTAAGTCACTAAAAAAAAACCTTTATAAATCTGTCAGAAACACATCTCTTACATAATGATAGAGACACATAAATATTATTCTAGTTGGGATGGGTTTTTTATTTTTGATAAGAAGTACAATTTATAAAAAAATGGTCAGAAGATTACACATCTACATTTAATTACATTACACATTCAGTATAAATATTATAATTTTGTTGTAAATTAACAACAATGTGATGTATATTAAGAAATAAATTAATATTTGTTTTGCGTGAAATGACATCATTAACCACAGAATAATTGTACACTTGCCAGTCAATGTATTTATAACAAAAGAGAAACATCATTTTATGCAGTGGAGAAAGAAAGTGTGTTGGTGACGTAACGTTGCAATAGCAGTAACGATGGTAATAAACAGTTCGCGTTCATGTCAACATGCGCACGCTCTAGACGTCTACAACACCAACTACTCATATCAAGATGTTAGTATCGTGTTTACCGGTGTCCGATAAGTTACGTTGTAGTGATTGTTAGTGATAAAAAAAAATCAGTGTTTACATTATTTTTCTTTATTTATTATTATTTAATGAATTGCTTTTAAGGTAAATATGAATTTTTTATTGCATATTATTTATTTTGTTTCTTTTTCCACGTCTGTAATTAATTAAATCTTCAGATCCAAACATAACCTTATAGTTTAAATTGCCGGTAATCGTTCATTATGATAAACATACTATAATTTTTATATATGACATGTTTAGATATTTTAGTTTCTTTAATACAATCTAGCTTTTCATTATAACCATTCGGTAATAATTGCTCTGGTTAATAGGTAAAAGTAATTTTTTACATCCAGATTCGATTATTTGGTATGAATACTTGAAAAAATGATTTATTTTTTCCATCTTTACGGTGTAAATTTCGATGTATTTTATTAGTAAAAGTAATCGAAATTTTTAATTTCATAATTATATATATATATATCTTCTTAAATTAAGAAAAGTATTATAGTAATTGAAACTCTTTTAAAAATATTTTTTAATTTCAAGAATTAGTCAACATTTCAATTTGTAGATTAGAGTAAATATCCCTTGCCCTCTAGCGTTCTCCTGTCTAGAACAATTACACCACCCGAGTTAAAAATAATATACTAAATACTGAAATTTTAAACTGTTTATTTTAAAGGGGTGTTCCCTCTTTATCTAAAATAAAAATATGTTCCTATTAATTTAACAAAATTTTAAAGTTAGAATACTTAAACCATATTTTCTAAAACAAGCTTTACCTTCAGAAAAGCTCAGACTTACTGATAAAAAAATTTCCATGCCCTTTAGCTATTCTGAATTAATGAAAAACATATATTTTATTGTGGTATTAAAACCATTATTTTTTTATCTTTTTGAATAAGATTTTCTTACATTTGGAAGTTAATAAATTTCTAAATGTCCTAGCAGCCTCTTCATTTCAAAAAGAAATGAAATGTTTTGTTATTCGAGTAGTTTTTTTTTCTGTAAAATATATTTAGCATTCAAGGACTACTAATTAGCTCAAACTAGATGATGTTAAAGAGGTTTGAGATCCATTGAACTGTTGCCTTCAACTGCTTCTAGTTCTCTTTATCTGTTTATAACAAAAATTTGATATTTTGTTAGTCTTTTTCTGATTTTACCCTTAATTAATAACTTTTTTAAAAAGTGGTTCTCTCAATAAAAATACACTTAACATTTAGTAACAGATGACAATAGATCAGTCAAACCAAACTGGATTATCCATTTCATTAGCTCATGAATAGACTTATCTTTAATGACAGCCTAAAATAAGAATAGCTAAAATATTTAATAAGAGCCTAAAATATTTTTTGTATGTAGATCATATGTAGTGAATCCATTTTTTATCTGTGGGCTTCTACTATTTTGAATTCCGGTCAGGTTTGACATTTTTAATTCTGTTTTAAAATTTATCTAAAATGAGAATGGAGTAGAATTTATCTAAAAATTATGAACAGAATAAAAGATGAAAGAACATTTATATGAGAAGTACACAAAAGAAAAAAAAGGAAACTGCTTTGGACATGTGGTTAGAGGAAGTGGAATCTTGACAATTACATTGGAAGGGTCAGTAGGAGGAAAAAAAAGAAACAAGGAAGAAGAAGGATGAAGTTAATAGATGAACTGAAGGTTGGAAACTATAATGGGATGAAGTAGAAGGCTTGGGACAGAAATGAGTGTCGTTATCATCACCAGATGATGACTATAATGATAGGTAATTATAATTGGTCTTAAAAAATGTTTATTACCCTTAAAAAATGATTCAAATAAATATTTTTTTAATCCCACTGCAGTGTATATGCCCTAAACAGTAACAAAATAAAATTATCTTACTCGTATATTACAGTTTATTTACCTTTAGTGTTTTATATAAATTAAAGAGAAATATATTACTAGTTATTATAATTTATGAAAAATGAATGATAATAAATAAATCTTGTTTTAAACAACATGCTTAATTTAATTGTTTGTTGTATTTATGAGGTAATTAATTAAATTATATATTTTATTTTAAAAAAACAAAAAAACATTAAAAACAGTTTAATGATAGTTAAATTGCATTACTTATTATATTATAAAGTTAATTAACCATAATGTATGTTTATAACATTATTCAAAGAACAAAATTTAGATTAAGTAATTAATTTTTTTTGGTCATGTGTAATAAAATAAGTTTAAAATTAAAATTTATTTTTCAAATAAAAGTTAGCTTCTTAAGTTTTATCTTTGTAAAATGTTTAATTATTATTAAATTACACTTATACATTAATTTTTGTACGACTGCTCAAAAAGGAGTATAACGTATTTAGGGTGTAAATACATGTATATTTGTTCCATCGTAGTAGTCCAACGGCTGAACCGATTTAGATGTATGACCCCTCGTTGGAATCTTTACTTTACTCGGAGTGCCATAGGCTATATATATATGTTTAAATAAATTAAAAAAATTTGAAGAATCTATCAGATGAATGATTCTGTTTTTAATAACTCGCATCTCAACGCTTCATTCTGAACAATTCGGAAACCTCGTATCTCATATGTATAAGTTGTTTTTCTAGTGTTTTAACACGACTGTCCAAAAAGTTCCTTTTTGGATAGTCGTGTACATAACACTAAACACTACATACACACATGCGTACATCCACCGAAATACAGTAAAGTATTTAGTGATGTATATAGTAGTGTATTTAGTAATGTATTTATATTACTAATATATGTATAAATTTATTTAGTAATGTATTTAGTAAATACATTACTGTATTTCATGTGTATGTACGCGTATGTGTGTTTGAATATTTGTTTCACCATAGCAGTTCAACGGCTGAAACGATTTGGATATATGACTCTGCGTTAGAATCCTTACGTTACCGGGAGTATCATAGGCTACATTTTATATATATATATGTTTAAATAAAATTTAAAAATTAGAAAAAAAATTATACTATATAAAAAATTGTCACCCTCACGCTTTTTAATTATCCTATATTAACCCACCGGGTTGGTCTAATGGTGAACTCGTCATCGCAAATCTTAGTTACTTCTATACGGATTTGAATACTAGATCGTAATACCGGTGTTGTTTGGTGGTTGGGTTTCAATTAACCACACATCTCAGTGTACAAGACTACACTGAATTTACATTCATACATATCATTCTCTGAATTAATATCTTACGGTGATTCCGGAGGCTAAATAGAAAAAAAAGAATTATCCTATATTAAAGAGCTATGTTTGTCAGCAATGTTGTATTTTTTTTTTGAGGAATTTTTAGATGATTGATGAAGCTTTCTATGAAGAAAATGCTAGTGTCTCAACATATAATCCAAAAAATCTACGATTCGAGTCCGTGGCAGGTTTATAGGTATAGAATATATATATATATATATATATATATATATATATATATATATATATAGGTATAGAATCTTTACTATATTCCTTCGGGTAAGCTTTGAGCTCATTTGGTGAAATAGTCACTTAAAAGAAAAAAATAAATTATCTAAATCATTTATGTAGGTCGTTGATGATATATGATGCATACGTTTTTATGGATAACAGCAGTCGTTCATAATCCATAAAAAATTCCGTAAAAGATTTTCTAATTCTGCGTAACCATCAACACATATAATATTACCCCATATATAGAATTATTATTTGTTATGAAGCAGTTCACTTAATTATTTCTGCAACCAGTTCCCATTAATAGATTTATGTGTGTGTGTGTGTGTATATATATATATATATATATATATAGAGAGAGAGAGAGAGAGAGATTAAATGAACACAAATGAATGTGATAAATAAAATATTAAAAACTGAACATTACGGAACTTTACAAATTTTAATCTTTCCGTTTTTCCCTTTTTCACTATTTCGCATCTTCCTTATTCCCTTTTCCTCCTTTTACCATTCTTCCTATTTCCCTTTTTCCATTTTTTTATAAAAATATAGTTTTCTCGTAACTAATATATATTCTGAATAAGAACCAAATCGGATCATAAATGGAATTTTTCCAAATATCTCGAACCCAGCTCCACCTAGCGGGTCCATTTTTTGCAAAAATATTTTATTTCATGAAACTATTATGTATTCTGAATATGAGCCAAATCGGACCATAAATACAATTTTTCGAAATATCTCGACAGCGCCACCTAGCGGGTTCAAACTAATTCAGAAACCTTCGCAGGCGTGCGCACAACAATTCACCAAAGTTTCATCGCAGTCGGATGGATTTATAGGTACGGATTCGGGGCAGACAAACAAACATTCCCTTATTTTTTTATATTATTAGCAGAACCGGCAATGCTTCGCTATTGCTAGATTTGCGCATATTTATAGATTAAATGAACACTGACATTTTGATAAAACATTAAAAACCTGAACGTTACGGAATTTACAAAATTTAACCTTTCACTTCCCCTTTACCCTTTCCCCCTTTCCAATTTCCCCTCTCCCCTATTTCCATTTTCTTCATTTTTTCCTTTTTCCCGCGCGTAAATTGGTGCAGTAGTTTTTAGTCTATAGCGAACACGTATACGAACATTGCCTTGTATATATAGAAGAAGAATGTCTGTTTGTTTGCTTTTCGTAAATATCTCGACACCAGTGCCGCCTAGTGGGCATAGTTTTCGCAAATCTTTTTCTTTTCACGTAACTAATGTATATTCTAAATATGAGCCAAATTGGACCATAAATACGATTTTTCGAAATATCTCGACCCCCAGCGCCACCTAGCGGGTCCAAACTAATTCAGAATTCTTCGCGGACATGCGCAATACAACTCACTAAAGTTTCATCGCAATCGCATGAATGGTATAGGAACGCAAATGGGAAAGACAGACAAACAAACATTCACTTTTATATATATATATATATATATATATATATATATATATACATACATAAAAGATTTGCGTTTTACAATTGTGTATTTAATATTTACAAATAACATACAAACTCGTTCCGGACAATTTTATTTGTTTATATTCTTTCTGTTACACAATTGGTTACCATAATTGTTCATTTTTATCATTCCTTTTTATAAACTGCTGCTGTTTAAGAATTTCTGGCGATAAATTTTTATTCATTATAAAATATAAATGGCAAAAAAAGTAGTAATTCTTTGGGACTAAGCCTTTGTGGGAGTATGCAGTCCAATTAGGTCTCCGGTTACGAAAATTGCTTGGCGAATCCGCACAAAATAATCTGCTGGGGCTATGCACCCCAGAGGTAACTTCACCTCAAATTTTGAATTATTTGTCAGTTTCGGGAAAAGAAATAAGTTTTTATAATTCTATTTTCTCGTCTTGAAATATTTTTACAGATTACATTTATATAGAATGTATCATAAAGTTCTCCCCGGACTTTCATAACCTGTTCTACTCGTGAAAATAATGGAAAAAGTTCATATAAACAAATGTTCTAAAGTACTTCGTTTGCGAGTTGCGGCTAGTGATAGATTTCGCTCGGTTTTCAGTTATCCCGGTAAAATGAGATCGTACTGAAATTTTTAAGAGGTTAAGGGCAAAAATTAGTGATTTATTATAGTTTTTGACCTGAGAAATCAAATAAAATAGGCCCCTGAACCGTATCTGCAGTAGGTTTTGAAAATCTCGGGTGAAAACCAATATGTTAGGGTAAAAAACCCTGCTTTTTATGTTTGACAAGTAATAACTTTGTTAAGCGGTTAATAAACACATAATACTTTAAAACAAAACATGTAGATGATTCGGCTGACAGGTGTAGCCGCGAGGCTTAACGTACCAGTTCTCGAGTCAACCGGGCGATCGAGTTCAAGACCCAGCCAGCCAAAACAAAGTTTCTTTTTTAAACTTTAAATGTTATTCATTTCTACCGCTCACCTTTGACCTTTGACGATTTGCAAAACGTTTTTTGCAAATATTGTTATTTTTAACAAACGTATCTAAGAAAAATATGACCTTGATTAGGCGAAATCTCGAGATACTGAGGGTGACCTTGCTCTACAGCCTCTCCCTCTTGATCTTTTAACTTGAAAATTTAACGCCATCAATGCCCCAAACATAGAAGTAATGTAACCAAGTTTGGTCAAAATCGGTCAAGTAGTTCTGGAGATATAATGTGATTTAAAGGCCAACACCGAACTCATGTACATACGAACATTAACATCCGGAAAATTTCCATCCGGTTTTTTTGGGTTCCTTAGTTATCAAAACGTCTAGATCCGGTGAAAACCGCATTTGGCCAAATTGGACCGATTACAATACTTTCCTTTCTACTGCTTTAGCGCTAGACGGGAAAGTAAAATCCATATCACGTTCTGCTCAGTTTTTAAATATAAATGTTTAAAACTATTCTTTATTTTTCGAAAATTTTGTACGCATTTTATTCAGGAGAGTTTATGAATCTTTAAACTGCTAAGCAATTTTTTAAAATACTTTGTTATTTATTTGTACTACCATTTAAGAAAAGTTCTATTTAGTTATTATACAAATACAGCCTTGAAGATTACTTAAAGTGATTGCAACTTAATTGGCAATTTAAATGATTTTTCTGATTCGTAGTATGGTTACCTTGTATTGAATTACAGTTCAACTTTCTCTATTTTTTTTTCCAGTTTGTATAGTTCCATATATTGCATGCAGCATATTAAGTGAAACTAAGTTTTATAAAATTGGTTATTTTATGTAATTTATCGCATAAAAGTTTTTTTCAGTTCATATTTTTAAGTGCAGAATTTAACTGAAAAGCTTCTTAACTAAACAGTTTTATTAGTTTTAACCCAAGGTATATCAAATTAACGACTTTTTTATTTATTATTTTTTTAACATAAATTCCCAATCTAGCATTATACTTGTAAGAAGTGCACAACAAGGCAGTAAAACTTAATTGCAGCATAAAAATAAAACTAACATTCATTAATATTATTATGCGTAAAATATTTAAGAAAAATAATAGGAAATAGATTAAATTGAAAAACTATTGGATCGTAAAAATATTTTTAAAATTTTACGGGTTTTCCAATTGTTACGGAAATATTATTGCGCCATTTTCTTTTCAACTTTTTGTAAAATTTGATGAATGTGCCTTACGTCCTGCAAAAAAGTAATCTACTGTAAAATTTTGAGTATAATTTTTTGTAATATCATCCATTAAAATAACTTTTAGATCAAAATGTAATGGATAACTAAAACATAATATGAAAAATTTTTGATCATGAAAAGGAGTTTTACCTGGAAGTTTTGGATATATATTAATTTTTTTTGGTCAATTATAAATCTTAATCAATTTCTTATATCTAAATCGCTTTAGAAAAAGATTTGTGAAACAACAACTTCTGTTTTAAATAAATTAACGATTGAAATGAATAAACCTATAAAGCAGCTTCGTGACGTTTCATTTTAATACGGTGTTTTCCGGTAAGAAATTAGTTGATCCGGATGAAGTCCTAAGTCCTGGATGAAATCCTAGATGAACGATATGCTACAATTTTATACGTAAGAATAATGAATGATATAATGTCTTCGCGCAAGTAAATGTTGTACGTGAAGATTTAGTCGGGTTAAACCTTTATAAGCGATCTTTCCACAGGGTGTAACTCATTTATGTTTAAAATAGATGTTTCTATAAAATTATGTTGGCTGTGACGTCAGCATAATTTTCTGTTGTAATACTGGAAATGCTAGGGAAATCTAAAGTACGAATTAAATATAAAACGGGTGACATTGTAGATGCTTGTGGGATTCCTGTTTCAGTATACTTCATATCATAACAATTTATGGTAATATGATGCAGTAAAAAGAATCTAAAAACGACTTTAACGTAATACCAATATAGCAGAAATTAATTAAATTTAAATAGCAGATCTTTACGCCATAATTTTTGTCATATAGAGGGATATAGACGAGGTGAATTTCCTTTTTTTTTTCAAACGGGTATGTAGAATATCGACGACTCGGTGTAATTGTTGAACAGTAGAATGCTCATTTCAAAAACCAAACGAATAGTTCCGTGTGATATGTATTTAAACGATCGACCAGAGCACATACGATTTCTTGAAAGCTCTTTCAAATGGTCTTTACATTTAATTCAAAACTAAAATTAAAGAAACAATTATTTCGACTTATATCTACTTTCCGGGTATCAGACCAGAATTTTTGATCTGATTAAAATGAATCTGGCCGAATGGATTTATTTTTATCGAAATTGAAATCTTATCTATTTTTAAAATATGTAAGGTCTATACGGGTTATTCAAAAAGAATGAACCGATTTCATAAAGTAATATTTTATTAAGCAAAAAAATCTTACCAAATCACATTGTAATCTACTCAATAGTTTCATTTCCTATCTTACAAGTGTTCATTGTTACCACCAGAAGCAACACGGATAACATCAAGGCGATAAAAGGATTCTTCTCAGATGTTTAGCAACATGTCACGATTTACCGAGTTGATCGCAATTGATATTTGATGTTTAAGGTCACCGATGTTTGTGGGTAGGGGTGGACGAAAAACAATATCTTTATCCTATCCCGTCAAAAAAAAAATCCTATACGGTTAAATCTGAAGATCTCACAGGTCAAGCACAAAGAGCAAGATCTTGGGCACCGTTTCGACCAACCAATCGTAGGGGCAGTTTTTCATTCAAAAAAAGCTCGTACCATTGGGTGTCAATGAGGCGGTGCTCCATCTAGTTGTAAAATGAAGTCATCTGAATAACGAGAACAGCCAGTTTTGGAGCATATCAAAAAAGATTTGTCCTGTAACGTGTTTCCCTCGAAGAAAAAGGGACCGTAAAATTTGGCCTTACACACTGCACAGAACACATTCACCCTAGGAAAATCTTTCTCTTGCTCATCATGTCAGGGTTCCAGTCCTCAGACGTGAACATTATGACGATTTATTTTGCCATTTAAGTGAAAGGTAGCTTCTTCATCAGTGGAAATTAAACTTGAAATGAAAGTTTTGTCTCCCATTTTCTCCAGCATCGATTCAAAAAATTTCAATCGCTTTCTTTTGTCGTTAAATTGCTTGAACGAGCTGCAAGCTTGACAACGTTACATTTCAAAATGTCTAATATACAGGTCATCGAAGAAGTTTGAGGCAATTTAAAAAAATCGTACCTCAGAAACTACTACAGATAATCAAGCGCGTATATATGTTTTAAATTCAACAACTCAAAAAGGTTTTTTACATACTTTGGAATGTTTCGGTATCAGCTCTGTTGGTCGCTCTGTAAACATCCAGCCGATAATCGGCTTCCACCCAGGTCCGCTGGATCATCACAGGTGTAACTGTGGCAGTAGCAGCAGTGATTCGTTGTTTTAAATGTTGTCATACCTGATTTTTTTCATTGTAGACAATGTTTTCAATGTATCCCCTTAAAAAAGTTTATAAGTGTTAAATCTGGGCTGCTTAGAGGTTAAAGCATAGGACCGGCCCTACCATTCCAACGGCTACGGAAACTTTCACTGAGAGCGCGTCGAACACCTAGGCTAAAATGTGGGGGCTCACCGTCTTGTTAAAACATTACAGCGTGTAATGTTTTGTAATTCTTTCCATCATGTCCGTGCTCGAATCCCCCGTGGAGAATAAACCATGTAAATTTTACGTTTGATCTTACAACGTATGACAAACAATCAACGCCACCTATTGTTTACCAGCAGGTGTTCCAGTTTCTCCTCACCAAGTCGAACCCAGACGTGGTGGTATACACTGATGGGTCGAAGCATGACGGTAACGTTGGTTGTGCATTTGTTTTCAATGAACAGACTTATATATTTGGCCTACCCGGTGTTACGAGTGTGTTCACCGCGGAACTACTCGCTGTGGATAGGGCTCTAAGTATCGTCCCTAAATATAGGAACATTCTTATTTGCAGTGACTCGTACAGTGCTCTTCAGGCGTTGGAAAACCTTTATTCCGGACATCCTGTCGTCGTTGGCATTTATGATAAAATCGCTGAGTTAGAAAAACGAAACAAGGGGGTAGGTTTTTGCTGGATCCCTAGCCACGTTGGGATTCTTGGTAATGAGAGGGCAGATTCTGCTGCGAAAGATGCGTGTATTCAGCCTCCTTTCACCACCCGAGTTACTACCTTTGATTTTATTAATCATATAAAACAATCACTGCGAGCAAAGTGGCTGGACGGCTGCCGTCGATAGTAAACTTCGACGGATTAAAGACTCGGTGTTGCCGTGGGGCTCCTCTTGCAGGAACTCTCGTCGTGAGGAAGTGGTCCTCTGCCGGTTACGGTTGGGGCATACGAGGATCACACACGAATATCTAATGTCAGGAGGAGACCCACCCCTGTGCACACGATGCAACTGCCGCATGATTGTGCACTGCGGCGTTGCGTCGTCAGTTTAATGTACCCAGCAGCATTCGTGATGTCTTGGGCAATGATAGCAGGGTTTTGGAGCGAATGTTTCTCTTTTTGCATAGTACTGGGTTACTGCAAAGGATTTAATATACTTATATGTGTTTTTCTGTAAGTAGAGTTTTTTAATAATTTTAACCTTTATTTTCGATTTGATTTTTTAGTGTTTAATTTTACTATCCGGGGTGGGGATTTTTGCACAACCCATCAGAGTTAGGTAAGTTTTTATACTTTCTTTATTTATTATTTTATCTTTCATATTTTATCAACGTTGTCTGTGATATTAGTTTTGGGTTTTATTTTGCCTTCTTGGCTTGTTTTAGTAAATTTTTATTATATGATTAATATTACGTTTACACCTTGTATAGCTTATTATTTTGGAGTTTTAATAATAATAACTACCTTTTAATAATAACTACCGGGCGATGATAACGCCCAAGCGTTTTTCGCCCACAAACAACAAAAAAAAAATAAATAAAAAACATTACAGCAACGTTACTTTCTTGTTCAATTTGGTTAGCTTGTCTAAATAGACATTCCCTTTAATAATAGGGTCATGAAAAAAGAATAAGCCAATCACACGATCGGACATCAAACCACATCACACGTTTATTTTTGCGGAATCTCTAACATACGTAATAATTTTATTGGGTTGCTGAGATCCCCATATCCTAAAATTATGCCGGTTGACACAACCACTGGCATGAAAAGTCGATTCATTCGTAAATCAACCTTTTAAAAATGTTTCGTCATCGTCAGTGTTATTAGGCATCTTACTAGCGAATTCAACACGTTTTGAGTTGGTGAATTTTTAAAAAAATGTCGTTGATTATCTGTAGTAGTTTCTGACATGCGATTTTTTTAAATTGCTGTAATCTTTTTCGACGACCTGTTATTTTTTCAATTCTTTTTTTTTAATTTAAAAAAAAGGTTTTAGTAATTCCTTCATTTGAATTTAATACGGGCAAACTTCTTCATACATGAAAGCTCTTACTGCCTGTACTAGCCTGCATTTTAACAGTTTTTTTTTTTTTACTTCGTTCGTACCCTTCAGTGAACTGTAGCTGAACGGTTTGTAAATTTTGATACTTCTATACGCTAGATAATAATTCTAAGGGTGGGTAAAGTATTCATGGATGTAAGGAACCCTGATCCAGTTCTTGGTTGGATTTTTAATTTCTGGACGAAAATCAGTTTTTTGCTTGATAGTTTTAAGCAGGTCAACGAAAAATTGTGTGAGTAATGAAATGATCTCATTTTTTTCCTGTTTAGACTCTGGGAATCACTGTCAGGTTTCAGAGGATGAATGAGGATCTTAT
Source organism: Lycorma delicatula (assembly GCF_047948215.1). Lineage (NCBI taxonomy): Eukaryota > Metazoa > Arthropoda > Insecta > Hemiptera > Fulgoridae > Lycorma > Lycorma delicatula. The sequence continues at coordinate 68,403,708 of NC_134464.1, read as the reverse complement.
GTATGAGTGTAAGTGTAGTCTTGTATAGTCTCAGGTCAACCATTTTTGAGATGTGTAGTTAATTGAAACCCAACCACCAAAGAACACCGGTATCCACGATCTAGTATTGAAATCCGTATAAAAGTAACTGCCTTTACTAGGATTTGAACGTTGGAACTCTCGACTTCGAAATCAGCTGATTTGCAAAGACTCGTTCACCATTAGACCAACCCGATTGGTTAAATGATGTTTCGCATCGTAATACAAGGTGATAAAATTTTTATTAATTTACGATTATTATTTATTAATAATTTTTATGACATTTATTGGAGGAAATAAGGACAGGCAAAAAATTATCATCTTGCATTACGGTGCGAAAGCGTACTGCCGGGTTAATTGTCAGCAATAACTCGTTCTTGGATAAAAGTAACTCACTCTTTCGGTGAATTATGCGCGGGATGGATTCCTATTTCTTACAGCGGGCCGGAAATGATCCATTTCCTTTGAGTGGGATTGTTTGTTTGGTCTTCTCACGGTTACTTTGTGGGTATATAATTCTTTTATCTTCACCTATTATTTTATCCCATACTTCCCGATGGTTTTGTTTGACTTTTTATTAGACTCCCGTTTGATGTCCGTTAAATGAAGCACACGGGAACGTTTTTAAGCTTCAGCTTCTTTAGTATTTATGTGATTTGAATGGGGAAGCTCTGTACAGAGTTTTAGAAAGTTTTCTAAAACAAGAGTTTTCGGGACGTATTTCCTGAACTTCAGGTACTGATTCAAGACACCAAAATGTGCAAAAAGGTTCATATCGACATAAGTTCTATTTTGCTTTGTTTTCCATCTGGGCGCCATATTGTGATTTTCAACAAAAAAATTATTTCTCAAGAACGGGTAAACTTACTTTAATTAAATTTGGTAAATTTAAGACTGGTATCTTATTCTATAAAAATAATTTTGGAAACGTCACCTTAAAAAAGTTCAAAATGGCGGCCATTTTAATTTTTAATCTTCAATATCTTTGTAATTATTCGTTTGATCAAATTTTTACTTATTACAAAATTTATTAAGCATTTTATTATGAACAAAATGACACCTCATTTGTAAAAATTCGTTTGTAAACAATCGACTTTTTGTAGACACAATTAACCCGGCAGCACGGTTTCGCATCGTAATACAAGGTGATAATTTTTATTAATTTACTATTATTATTTATTAATAATTTTTATGACATTTATTGGAGGAAATAAAGACAGGCAAAAAATTATCATCTTGCATTACGGTGCGAAAGCGTACTGCCGGGTTAATTGTCTGCAATAACTCGATTGTTTGCCAACGAATTTTTACAAATGAGGTGTCATTTTGTTCATAATAAAATGCTTAATAAATTTTGTAATAAGTAAAAATTTGATCAAACGAATAATTACAAAGATATTGAAGATTAAAAAATTAAGATGGTCGCTAATTTGAAATTTTTGATTATGACGTTTTCAAAATTATTTTTTTTTTAAGAATAAGACACTAGACTTAGATTTGCTAGATTTAATTAAAGTTGGTTTACCTGTTACTGAGAAATAATTTTTTTGTTGGAAATACAAAATGGCGTCCAGACGGAAAACAAAGCAAAATAGGACTTATGTCGATGCGAATTTTTTTGCTCATGTTAGTATTCTGAATCAGTACCTGAAGTTCGGGGAATACGTCCTGGAACAATCCGTTTACCACTATGGAAACTTTTCTATCCCGTGGCTGTAAAAAATAGCCCAGCTTATTGGATTGATATTTTTATCGGTAAAGTGAGACATTGTAATCCTTTCTAAACAGTAAAAATGTTTCCTTTACTTTTTGTAAATTTATTACTTAAATAACTAAGTTCTGTTCCTTTTGTTCAGCCTTTTCTTTTATAATAATAACCTTTATTCTATCACATTTTTTTTTTCATTACCTTTACATATCTTTTTTTTTGTAATTAATGCGATACAATTTCGTAATTTAAGTTTAATAGCTTAATTTATTAGAAAAAAAATTTATTACTCAATTTTTCAGTCATTTAGTTGATGTTTATTTACGTATTTGTATGTGCTATTAACACTTATATTAAATTTTATTTAGTTTCTTTTTTTATTTTATATGTTGTTTTACGATATTTATAACTTGTTATTTCTTGAAGTTGGGTATTACTTTAATAATGATTAAGAAATAAATTACATTATTTATTAAAAAAAAATTCTGGAATATATTAAAAAAAACTAGTAAATAATTATAAAGTTATTATATTTTATATTTGTATTTTATTTATAGCTCTTATTCTTTTTAAATATCTAAAGGAAAGGATTGCAGGTAACATAATGAAAGTAGGCCGATACGTAAATAATTGAGTAGTAAATTTTTAACCGGTGTAATAAAAACATGACAAGACATTACTTATTTAATAGCTGATGTGCGTAAATAATGGGATGGCATTAGTTTAAGGGAAATATTTGAACTTTGTATTCGGTGTGAACAAATAAGTATGGGGTGGTATATAGTCTATATACTACTGTATATTAAATATATGTATATATGTGCATGCCGGAAGTTGTTTTGGTGTCCCAGTTAAGGTCAGTTCACCTACCCTATTAAATCCACTCGTCCCTAATTACCCCTCTCTTTCTTGTGTACCCTGTACCACCACGCCCTTTAGTATTCAAGGGGTAGGACAAGTAAGGGCGCGGCCGTTCGTAACAACTCCGTTCTGTTCATCTCTGATCAATCGATTTACGTGCGCACGTACACACAAATAAAATATATATATATATTTCATACACATACTTTCTAGTGTGAATATATGTATATATATTCAGTGAACTCTAGATTATATGCCGGTGGTTTATTCGACGAAGTAGAAAGCTAACTAAACTAACAAGTATTGCGTGTTTTAAAAACAAAATCATACAGAACTGTTCCACGTTATCGGTATATCGATAATTTTCGAAGCACCGATGGCTGGGGAAATAAGTAACCAGATATCGATCTATCGATATTCCGAGATTCGGAAAATTGACTTCCTAAAGTTTCAAATTTTAATGAATCCCATAATAACGTAATATTAACGTTAATGGTAATCCATTAGGTTAAGTAGTTTGATAGATGGTAAGTAGAAAATATACTATAATTTAAATATTTTTTTATATTCGATAAATTACTTTCACTTTTAAAAATTGGGTGCAACTACCTTTTATAAGTTTCTTTAACATGATTGTAAAATAGTAAGTAAGTAATAACATAATGAGTTTTGAAATCGTGCAGTCATGTACGATTACGTTAAAGATTTTTTTTTCTTTTCGTTCCGACATTACGGATCACGTTTACATAGTTTGACTTTTTTTCCAGTAGGTTTTTGTTCTTTTGCTCTGTTGTCGCCTTTCTTCCGTCCATCTATTCATTCTTCTTTTTTTTTCTCTCTGGAAACTTAGATTCTTAAATCACTTTTCTAAATTTATCTCTGTCTTTACACAGATCCTTAAAAATGTTTTATGTTTTTAGATCTGTTTCTTTAAACCGATTGGTCTTTATGGCTCTGTTTTTGTAGAAATTAAATACTTGTTTCGTCAAAGTATGTTTGGTTGTTCATTCTGCATATATGTTCATAAAACTGCAATCTTATTTTCCGGATTAAGTCCACTATTTTTTCTGTCAATTTCTTTTATAATTTGTAAATTCCGTCTTCGTATTTTGGTCCATACATTTTTCTTAAAATCCTTTTTTCTACTTTTGCTATTTCTTGTTCTGAAGAAAAAAACTGCAAACATTGTGCTCCATAGAGTGCTTCTAGTAGGACTACAATTTTATAGTGTCTCAATTTGGAGTTATACGACAGGGATTTTTTCGTGAGATGATAAGCATTTTCCATTTTGTACTCTATTCTTCTTCCCATTTTTATGCTAAAGATTATTATTATTAAAAAAAACATATAAATTTTTTTTAAGTTAGTCATCATGTAACTATTAATTTTTATGTTATTGAAATTTTTTTTTTCATTCCGTTTGTAAAGGAATAACTTCGGTTTTTATTTATAATAATATAACTACCACCTACTTTGTAATCTGTCAGTGCTAATAAGAATATTCTATCTCTTTTTTTTTTTGTTGTTATAGATGAATCTGAGAAATGCCATTTACGCACCTCCCATAAATGGGGGAGTGTCGGACTCGCACGGGTTCGGCTAGATGTTATTAAGAGCGTATGTGTACCCGCACCCTACCGACTAAAACTCATATCTCACCTTCTCTCCTCCTCCGGGGTCGGTCCTGCAGTTTAAGCATTGCGCGGGTAAAGTTATAGCGATATTTTGTTTTTTCGAAAAAGTCCTCCCATTTCCCCATGGTCCGATTTTGTTCATTAACGAACTTGACCGAGATTTTGGGTTTTTATATTTTATGTTTCAATTTGAAAGTGATTGGCCCAAAATCGCGGTAGTTATCGTGTCCACAAGAAAGTGAAATATATATATATAAACTAAATAAGTTAGAAAATTATCTAAATTAATAGAAAATTTTCTAATGCAATTCATTAGGTCAACAACCAAACAAACAAAAACAAAAGCAGCAAACCTCGACGTTTCGTTCAAGATGTAGGACTTCATCAAGACAAACCACAAATGACAAAAAACAATACCAACTACTTTCCCGGTACGCGGCTACCCGGGTACCGGGAAAGTTCTACAACTGTGGGTTGTTTCTGATACACGGTTTACACACACAACTTAATTTAAAATACTTATCATTTTATTTAAATATAATATTTTTTCGTTTATTTAATTCAAAGATTCTAACTAAAGCGCGTGCGCAAACTGTATTTAATTCGCGCGAATGTGGTGGTATTAGCGGCGACGGTCAGGACTGAATGTACTGTCACAACTTGCATAAAACAAATTTCGCTTGTATGATTGGCATTTGGGGTAGCCGCGAGGCTTAACGCACCAGATACAGAATCAACCAGGCGATCGAGTTCGAGACGCAACCAGATCGAATTACTTTTTTACACTTTAAATATTATTAATTTATTTAATTCTATCGCTCACCTGTGAGGTCACAACATAGCAGACGATTACTACAGAATTTTTTGTATGCGATTTTGCAAATATTGTTTTTTTTTTAATTGTTAACAAATGTGCTTAAGAAAAATATGACCTTAATTAGGCGAAATATCGAGATACTACGGGTGACCTTTACAGCCTCATCCCCTTGACTGTTTAAGTTAAAAACTTACTGACATCAATGCCCCATATGTAGAAGTAATCCAAAGTTTGGTCAAAATCGGTCCAGTAGTTCCTCAGATATAAGGTAATTTAGAAGCCAACACCATACACGCACACATGCATACGAACATTAACATCCGGAAAATTTCCATCTGGTTTTTTGGGTTCCTTAGTTGTCAAAACGTCAAGTTCCGGTGAAAACAGCATATGCCCAAATTGGATCGATTACAATACTTTTCCTTCTAGAGCTATAGCGCTGTTAAACGGAAAAATAAAATATCGCCAGAGGATTTGTTTAATTCATATCAAAAATATCACAGGCATCATAAAAAATGTTAAGTATTTAATCCCAATTTTTTAAATTATTAAATCATAGTGAGATAATGGAGATAAACCCCTGATTTTTTTCCCTGAAAAGAGGGACAAACCTTAAGTAAAATAAAATAAAAAATTGGTAAAAATATTTTTGGTTACTTCCGTTTAGAATATAATATAAAACTTTCTATTAATAGGGATTTTCAAAACATTATTAAACGACTAGATCGAAACTTTTATTCGTTTAAAAAAAAAAGTTTCTCGCCAAAAGCTTTTCGGTTTAATAGCTGTTTACTGTTTGGGGGATGTACATGGTTTCATTTAAAAATAAATATCGCTTATTGGCACATTTACAGATTTAATTATTTATTCGATAAAAAAAAACATTCAGATGTTATTACTACGAGCAAAAATTGTGCTAGCGATATTGTCAATAATATGTATATATATATATAAATACAGTAAAATAAAAAATTACGTAAACGCAACAAATAATAATAAAATATTTATTTTTAAACGAATATAATGTATTTATAATAAAAGTATAACGTATTATCTACATTTTACTCTTTTATACATTAATTATTTTTTAATATCAATTAAAAATTTTCTTTTAAAAAACCCCAGAAATGAATTGCATGACTTGACCGGCGTAGCCGAGAAATGAATCGCCAAAATTCATTTTTAAGCTCTATTTGTCCCTTAAAAGTTTCTTTTTTATTGAAAAACAATAACCAAAATTATGAATTCTTTACATTTGTATGTGAAAATTTTTTTCTAATTTTATGATCCATAGTTAAATAATGCACAAAAACTTATTATTTCTGTTATTTTGGAGGATTTAATGAAACTTGAATGGTGGGACTATTGTTTTTTTAAAAAAAAAAATTTTTTTCAATAAAAAAATTTTTTTCAATTTGTGGGCTCCCTTACTTCAAGTGAAAGCATTCGGGTAAAATTTATTTTTTAGAAAACAATTCCTAAGTGGTAATAATAACTTTTAAAAAGAACGTTTAAAAATTGTTTAAAAATAAGGCATAATTCTTAATAAACGGAACAGAACGCAAGGATAGCGGGAAATGTATAATATATCCCTACTAGTCGCAGTACCTGGACACAATTTCCATGCTGCTGTATCACTTTTTTATCGGGCGGGTAATTATTTATGTAATGCCGGTTATATTTATTTTGTTTTGTTTTTTTTTATGGACGGAAGTATTTGCTTTGTTCCTATCCTTTAGACCGGGGAGAACTACCTTGGGATGCCTTGTCGCAGGCTAGGTGGGATGAGACAGAGGGTGGGAGTTATACTCATGATATCTTTCCAAATGTTGTTGGTTTGCGGGACACCTCTTGGGTATACTCTAATAAATATGTGATATAATTTCTTTTCGGTCATGGCGCTTTTAAGGGACAAACTGCAGAAACTCGACGCGGTTAATTTTGTAACGTGTCCTCAGTGTAGACAAAACTGGATTATGCCCATCATCATAAAGGACCATGTCCTTGATGAATTCTCAGAGTATGAGTTGATGCGTACGGAGACCATCAGTCAGCTTGATCTTCTCGGCTAGGCGTTGGATCTCCGTGTAAACTGGAGAAGCCGGGTCGATTGGGCAATTATGAAGAATTTCATATTCTATTTATAAAAAGAAAGGATTTCTGAGCGGAAAAAATCCACTTGGATTTTTTCAGTTATGTTTTATTTTAATGTTGTTGCGATGATCGTGTTGTTGTTTTGCGTTGTGTGTTGAACTCACCTGTATCTACTCGGGTAAGTAGTTCATTTCCTTCGTTATCGTTATTAGTTTAGTCCATTCAATCGTGTTTCAGACTTTGTTGGGAGTTGCAAGCGTCTCCGATGGTAATGTCGCTTGTGGCATTCGCATCGGTGGCATCCTGGCTGAGGTGGATTGAAATATGTCATATGTCAAGGTTTTGAAGACGACCTCCGGTAAAGCCCATAAGGTCTAGGTATGGAGGGGATGGTGGAAGATTTCTTTCCGTAGGTGGTCAGGGCTACTCTGGGAGAATAATGGCGTATGAGCTTCGTTCTCCCGATGTGATTCCCCTTTAGTCCTTCTCCTGAAGCCCTTTCGGTGCTAGAGCCTTCCGGCCTAGCAGGAATGCATCTTTCAGGTGCCCTATTGTTTGAAGGATGCAATGCGCTTCCCTTTCAGGAGGGAGTCGAATGTGCTGGCGTTGACGTAATCATACATTTAGATAGGAGGATGCGTGTGGGGTGAGACAAATTTAGAAAACTTTCTTCACTCGGGCTGTTTTCATTACTGCATCTTGGTTGGATTCATGTAGGATCGGATTTCAGTCTGTAACGGGTAACAGGTCGATCTTCATTGTTCTTTCGTCTTCTTTCTTAATAAACAAAGTTGTCATTTTCTAGCACGGAGGTGAACATTTTTCAGTATTTTATTTTTCTTCAAGAAATACTTAAGAGTAAGTGCTACCAAAGAACTACGATTTTTACACTTTAAATACAGTGGGTAATTACGAGATCGATTTAAATTTAAAATAAGTTTTAACCGTTGAAGTGGGATGGGCAAACAGTTTTTGTTGCGATTTGAATACCTATTGATGTCGAAAATTTGGATAGAAAAAAACTTCCATTAGCTCCTTTTTCTGAATCAGTATGTAGCTAAAAAAAAGAAAAGTATGTAAATCATTTTTTTTATGGAGGGGATGAATATTAAATAATATTTTTTGTAATTCATGATCTCGATAAAAAATAATTCAACTTTTGTAAGAAATATTTTTTCTAAAGTATATCAATTAGGATTTGAAATTTTTTTCGGCCAAAACATCTGTACCTCTTTTTCCAAGTTTTTGCAAAAATCTAATACGTTCATTCTTCCCGAATGTAGAACCTGTTTAACAAATTTGAAGAGAATCGGTTGACGGGATCTGTAGGTATAAGACCAAATAAAGGGGTACATACGTGATACGTATATACGCACGAACGATGTCTGATAAAAATACTTTTTTTTGTGGATTTGGGAGCATTAGAATAACATTATTTTTTCTCGCAGATTATTTAAAAAAATTTAAATCTATATATATATATATATATATATATTTTTTTTTTTTTGTATCTACTGTATAAAGTTTAAAAAAAATATGTCTCCTTAGGCATAAAATTTAAAAAAGACCAGTTTTTTTAGATATTTTCTTTACTTATGATTTATATACTTTCCCGTTGCGGTTATAGCAACATATATCGCTATAGCCGGGAAATTAATGAATTATTTTTAATCTAAGTAATATTTACAAAAATGTAGTTCAACAATTTTAATTATCTTTCAAACTGATTTTATTCTATATGTTTTCGTTTATTAATGTACACGCACTTACTTTATGTAATGTTCTGTAATTATAAATAATATGGATTTTAGGATTTTAATTTTTTGTGTTAATTGCTTATTTTGTGACGTCACTCTGATCAATAGTTTCCCTTGGTACTTCCAAGCAAATGATGATACTCTGGAATAGTTCTATAAATGAAATAGCATACCTACTAATTTCTAATGAGTAGCCTCAATGCCCTCATTTATTGGTAGGTTTCGATTGTCCATAATCTTCTTGTACTCTCTTACAAGAGCGTTCATATGGCACAGGTTTGGGGGTGGTATGTGGCTCAATACCGGGAGCCATTCCATGGGAGTAGACCTGATAACCCCGGCAATCATTCTCATAGTGTTATTAAGTTGAGCGTCAATTTTATGAACATAAGGGCTGTTAAGTCACACTGGCGCACAATATTCAGCAGCCGAGAAGACCAGATTCAGAGCCATTGTGCGCAAAGTGAAACCGATGCTCCCCACGTTGTTCCACAGAGCTTATGTATAATGTTGTTTCTCGCTTTCAATTTCCCTGCAGTTTTCATTAGGTGCTCCTTAAATCAAAGCGTTCTTTCAAGTGTCACGCCTAAGTATTTCGGTGTCTTATTGTGAAAGAGCCATGTATCCTCAAATAGAGTTTTAAGCTCCCTATTAGCAAACTTGTTGTTCAGATGGAAGCATGACACCTCTGTTTTACTAGCATTTGGTTGGAGGTACCTTCCCAGTTTTTCCGGGTCAGCCATTAGGACAGGACCTCCTCCGACTCTTCAAATAATCTACATTTACCCAGCAATTGGCCATATTATCTAATAATGTATAGTTTTTAGTAAAGAGTAAAAAGGGTTGCTTTGTTGCTTTACATTACACTATTTTCTAAATGTTAATTATGACTGTGATTCATGTAAAAAACCTGCTACGATATTCTGACTAGTTTCAGAGTTAAATCAGAAAAAAAAGGACAGTTAAGTTTTTAAAATAAAACTTTATTTCAGACCTTACTTCAAGATGTTTAAGATGGTGTGCTTCAGGAAAGTTTTCTCGGTTTTGTGCTTTTTTTTATTGTTTATTAATCACCTGCTTTAAATTTTTTAGCCATTAATTTAACCCTCTTCACAGTTGACAAAACTGTATTTATATCTGAAAATAATTATTTATAAAAAATTGAAAATTCTATGTTAGCATTTCAAAAGTGCTTAAAACTGTAGAGAATCCTTGTGAATAGGATGGTTTTTTCAGATTGTTGTGAGAGGGAAATATGGAGTAAAATTATATTATCTTTTGTATATCAAAGATTATTGATTTTTATCCAAAAAAAATGTAATAAATCTGCTTTTTTTTGTTTTCATACTTAATAAAAATTAATTAAGTTATGATTATTTAAATATTCGCCCTGTTTTTGAATCCCCTCCGATTGTGAATTAGTTTTGTTTCTCTTTCATGAATAACTTTGCAACTGAAGATCTAAGATATATAAAACAGTGATTTTTAATTATTATTATAATTTGTGCTATTGTTCTTTACTGTACCTTTGAAATTTACTGTCTTATAGCAAGAAATCCATCATTTCTTAGTATTTTTTCTAGGATAAATTGGTTAAGATGATTTCAGAAAAAAGTAATTTTTTTTAATTTATTAAAATTTGTTATATTTATAAAAGATTTTCCTTTCTAAAATCAGTTCTAGTTATTCTCTTATTTAATGCCAAATTCAGTAATTTTTAGTAGTATATTAAGAAATTGTTAATGACTTCCCTTTTCAGTTCTGCATGGAATAGGATTCTTGTTACTTGAGAATAACTATGCTAATTTCAGAAGTTACTTGAATCTCTTTTCAAGTTGCCTGCAATCTTTATTTATAGGAACTGATGAACATAAAAGTAATATTATCTTTTACTTTTCCTTAGTGTAGTATGATACATCATAATAAAAGAAAATATTGGATTGGTTAAAAAATTTTAATACCTGTATTTTACTTTTTTTCTTTTCCAATTTCTTGTGAGCTCTTGAGTCCAAGGACTCAATAAAAAAGGGTGAATTTCTTTACGTATATAAATCTTTATGTTTATATATGTACTGTAAATACATGTATGTATTGACATATGTTTTGCTTAATATCTTTGAAGCAGATGAATGTAAAAATTGTTTTTTACATTTATTTATTACATTTCGTATTACATTTTTTTTACTGACCTCTCTTTTTTAAATTATACTTCTCATTTTAACATATTTTTTACATTCTAAGTAATTTTGCAATGAAGGAATAGGATTCCACTTTTGTTCAATATATATTTTATTATTTTACCAATTTCACAACTCTTTCATTTTATCATTTTGCATTTTATATGGTTATTAGTTCTAGTAACAAAATATTTGTCTTGCCTGTTTTTACAAGTAGTGTATCTTAAAACGTTCATTTCAGTGACTTCAATTAGTCTTTTAATTAATTATTTCTGACTGCTTCAGTTGTGTAAGTTAATATTCATCTCAGTTTAGATTCATAGATTCTTACTTTTATCTCTTCATTATAGAATAAAATTTGTTGAACTATATCACATTCTTTAAATAAACCACAATATTCTGTTAGCTTTTGCAACTTTCTTATCTATATTTTTTCCTACTTGCCTAGGAAGATTAAATTACCCAAATGACTGAATTGTGACACTTATGCCATTGCTATTGTTGTCAGTTATAAATTTATACCCCCTAATCTTTTTTTTGTAATTTTTGTAAATTAAATTTTGTTAAGTTCAATAAAAATATTGTAACACTAGGACAGCTTATGAAGGGACTTCTGAAGATTTCCTGATGGCGACTCCAGAATCAGTAGCTTATATTAATTTGTTAAAATAAACAAAAAAAAAAAAACTGGCTGTTATCCAGTCGATGTTTGTTTGTAATTTTTGACTGTAATTGGTGTTGTGTTATGGTGCCATATGCTAAATAAATCGTGACACTTGCATTGTCTGTTAAATTAATGTTTTGAAATTATCTATGTTATTATTATAAATGGTTTATCATCTATATTACATGTTAGATCCAGTTACTTTTCATCAGGTTTATGTCCTGGTTTGTTTTTAATATAACTAATAATTAGCTCGGTAACCAAATTAAATGCTAATGGACTTAAGAATCCTGCTGATATATTCCCTTCTGTATTTATTTCTTGTTGGATATCTTTTCATATTTGATGTTAATTTTATAATTTTCAAGTATATTTCTGATCCCCTGAAAAAACAGCTCTGTTGGTGATGACTGGAAGGTGAAGACTGCATGATATCTCAGTAGATGGAGTCAGAGTGGCTACGTCAAGGTTTGTTAAGTACCTTGGCATATGGCTGGAAAAGAATGATAAGAACGGTACCTTTAATGTCCACATGAGGGAGGACTTCACTGAAAGTGAAGTCCATGATGCTTTGCTTGGGCAGACTTCTAAGGGGTAGGATTGGCCCCAAGCAAAACAAAAAGAGGTTAATATTGTCAGTGATTATGCCCATACTCCTTTACGTGGTGTTGGCCTGGAGGGAGGCCTTCACTAAAAATGTTTATATATGTACTATAAATACATGTATGTATTGACATATGTTTTGCTTAATATCTTTGAAGCAGATGAATGTACTAAAAAAAATAGTGAAGAGGCCCACTGCCCTCCAACGAAGGGCGGCTGTCAAGATAGTCTCTGCATACCGCATGGTATCCAACACGACGGTTGAGGTTATCGCAAGCATCTACTGTATTCACCTCCGGGTTGCTCAGCTAATAAGAAGATATGAAGGTATGGCCGCATCAGAAGCCAAAAGACTTACCATTGAGGAATGGCAACTGGAGTGGGAGGGAGTGCCTCCACCAAGAGCGGTGTGGACCAGATGCCAAATACAGAGGGTGGAGCTGTGGATCCAGAGCGGGTATGGCAAGGTGTATTTCTACTTCGCTTAGTTCCTCTCCAGACATGGAGTATTTGCAGCATATCTACATCGATTCCGCAGGAAGGGATCTCCCCAATGACATGATATCATGGAGCACACATATTTTAGCTGTTGTAGGTAGATACATGTCAGGATGTGATTCAGCCTGGAGGGATTGACTCCAGATAACAGCATTGATTAAATGCTTAAAGGTTCTATGCAGTGGAATATGATGGTGAAGTTTGTAGCGGAGGTAAGGAGAAAGCAATCCAACCTTAGACAGTGGGGCGATATCTAACTATTTCAAGACAGCGGACTACTACAGGATAATAACTTCCATGTAAAGTCCTGAGTATCCGGTGAAAAACATGATCAGTAGGCAAGGAGGAAAGGACAGCCATCTGTGGAGCTGTCATTCGTTCACGCTTGCGGGGATGGGTGACGGTGATGGTGCATGGGGACCCTGGATCCCTGAGCTTGTAGGCACACCCTGGGGCTGAGATGCATAATGCTTAAGTGCAGTACCAGCCCCGGGAGGGGGAGTAAGGTGAGAAAGGGTTGTTTAGATGGTAGGATGTGGGGATACACAGGCTCTTAACGTTATCCAGTCGAACCTGTGCGAGTCTGACACTGCCTGGACCTGCCCAGGTGTGTGTAAATGGCATTTTTTATCCATTTACTCACCAAAAAAGAAAAGAAAAGTATATTTCTGATAATTTTTAAAATAGTTTTATAACTTTTTTATTTTAGAATTATTTTAATGTCATTTAAATTATGCTAGTGGCAAAACTTACCGTAGTAATTTTGACGTGATTTTGACTCTTTTCTGTTTCTTGAATAATTGATTTTTTTGTTAGGGTATTATTTCCTATATTTTTATAATTAAATAATTATCTTATTTCTTGTGTTGTTTAGAATCTGCTTTGTTTTTATTTCCGATTTTGTTTTACTACTTTGATCCTTTGTCTCATTTTTATATTCTTTAATCTTAGTTGTATTTATTTATTTTTAAATGTAGTTTAATCTGTGTTTTCAAAATTGCATATATTTATGTTACGGCACATTTATACTACTTGTTAATCATTATAATGATAAACAACATTCAGAATTTTTTATCTACTAGCCCAGCAAGTTTTTTTTTTTTTTAATAACTAATTACAATTATTATAAAATAAAAATTATTGATATTTATATATTATCAATCTGCACCAAATGTAATGCCTATAAAAATCAGAATTTTGAAAAAAAATAACAATGTATTCATTAGAAGACATTTTTTATTAGTTTAGTTATATTAGATGAACACATTTGTGTTTTTGTTGTATATAAAATTAATTGGTAGACCATAGATTGTAGAATTACTGTATATAAGATTAAAAAAAATAATTTATGAGTGACAAATAAAACTGAGTAGTAGAAAAAAATATTTATTATTTTATCAGTGAGCTGGTACTTTCAAATAAAACATAAAATTTCATTTTAGTGGTATAGTTATTTGTTTATATAATACTGTACAGCAGTAGTGGGTTGTTGCTATAGACTGTTTTGTTTATATTGTTACTAGTGAAAGTAAATGGGTTGTACAGGGTGGTATGTCCTTGTTCAATGTGGCTCACCCCTTTTAACCTTACAGACAGTTTACTGGTAACTCATAAATTTCATCAAATTTCCTATTGGTATACACATATAATTTTTAATTTAGTATCATATGGTTCCTTTTATCTGATGTTCCATTTTATCCAATATCATGAGAAGTCATTTGCTAATTTTAACATTGCATTTCTGTATGCCGTGTCATCACAGAATGATAACATGTATAAAAAAATTTTTCTTTGCTGATCTGTTGCATCATCTTTCCTTGGACTCTTTGTTATATTTTATAGGTGAATGTTTCTTATTCATGATTATTCCTAACTTTTTTTCTTATTTATGTACCTAGTAAACCAGCTTAAACATTTTAACGCCAGCTTAAAATTTGGCCTTTCAGTTGGTTTGATTAATTGATTGGTATGATGTTATGGAACTGTCTGGATATTATGAGTAGTTTTGTTGATTTTATGTCAATAGGCAGCTGGTACCCTTGTTTATGTAGTGAGAGTACATACAGTTTATCTCTGGATTATTAGATTGCATTTTGTTACTGATTAGAACTCTGTAGCAGAGTGAAAGGCTTGAAGTCATTACTATAGAATTATAATTGATCCATCCTCAAACAATTTCTTGTATGAGAATTGAATGCTAACCTTCTGGATTATTTCTACATACCAAGACTTAGATTGTACATCTGTTTGCTGTGTAATACTCCCGAACTATTTTCTAGTTAATAAATCTTCCTACATCCTGCCTACAACCTCTCTTTTAAACTGCCTTTTCTTTTTATTACATACCAAAGTACTTGAAAATTATGATTGCAAATTGATTCACTTTGAATAGTTTATGTTTTTAGAATTTCTGATATATGATATAGGTATAAGTTTCAGAAAATTCAACTATACTGACCATTGTGCCAATTAACTCACAAATAAAAACAAAATAACCATCAGTAACAGAAAATCTAAAAATCTAATATCAAAAGTTGACTTTCACAGGATCCTGCATCATCAGTCGGTACAAAATTCTACAATTATATCAAACAAAAAAAAATAAATAAATAAAATCTTAAAAATTAGAAAACATAAACCCTAACAACCACAAAACTTGAACAACTTATCTCACTGGATCATTCCAGTTGGATCCAGTATTGTGTTGACTGGTGATTCAGGATCCCGAAAAAGTCAACTTTTGGTATTAGTTTTTTTAGGTTTTCTGTTACTATGTTTGGTGGCTATTTTGTTGTTATATATATATATATATATATATATTAGTGATTAGCTTATTTACTATTATTATTATTTACAGTCAACACAACTCAAATTGGGATTATGTTGTTTGTTGTCGACCTTAAATTGAGTGTAACTCAGGAATGAGGCCAAATTTCAATAAAATTGATCTTGTAGTTTTGTAGATTTCCGAGCCACAAATTTTACACATAATAAGCCTATATATATATATATATATATATATATATATATATACAGTGAAAATAGATTTTTAAGTGAATGATATTTTCATACCCTTCATACCTCAAACGTAAAGAAAATTCAATTTCACCCCCCTACGACAATATGTGACCCAAAGTAATAGTGTACTTTTGTTTGAAAAGTCAGTAAAAAATAATGAAATATATATTAATATAAGTACTATAACTCTGCAAAAAGTTTCTTATATCCAAATTAATGTCTTTCTTACTTGAGGCTATTTCCTAGTTTTAGAATGTGAAGGTAAAACAAAGACTTTAATGGTGTAATGGTAACATCTCTCTTTTTCATCTAAATTGTTCTGGTTTGAATCTTTGCCAGATTTAGCATTCTTTCACACACCATGAAAATTTCACTTCTTAACATAAAAAAAAGGTTAGGTTACTGTAATTGGGTAGTGAAGTAACTGTTTTTGAAACTCACCAAGACTAAATGTGTATTTCTAAAACTAAATTAAAATTTTTGAAGGTATATATTTACAAATGAATTACTTTTGCTAAAAAAAAGTAATACTTATTCAAAAAAACATTTAAGTGTCTTGTTTATCAAACCAGACAACAATTCATATTACTCTGCTGATCTCTGTGGTGGAGTAATAGTATCAGTAGTAATAGTAGCAGAAAGATTATCTGCTCAATTATGGGATTGTTTAGTTATTAATCACTTACCCATGGTCTTAGCCAAGATGATAAATTATCCATCCCAATCAGAGGCAATTCCTCCAGTTGGTTGATTGGCCTTACTTTCATTTGGCCTTCTTACTTTCATTTACTATTATCTTTTCTTCTTTGGATAAGTTTTATAGAAATGGCTTCAGCCTGGATGCCATCTTCTAGTAACTATTGATATTGTTATTTCTTCACTAGGATTTTGAGGTATGGTGAATATGCCTGTACAAGTATCATACTGGAGATTGCACAAAAAGAAGCAAAAAAAAAAAACAAAAAAATAGTGCATTCTGAAAGAGATTAGCAAAGTATTTACTGGATTCTTCAATGAGAAGATTCTTCCACGTTATAATGTACATAATTGTTTTATGTAGTTTAGGTGTAACAAGTGGTACAGCTGCAACCAATTAAAGCTCCTTTGGTTGTTATTGTCCATACACTTTCAGGGCCAATATGGGCAAGAAAACTAGTAACTAATGCTGAGTATTGAAATCAATTAAAAATGGTCTTTTATTAAACTTTTACTTAGATCTTAGTCATTATGGTATAGCTCTTGCTAACCAATAACCTGAGAAGAGTTTTCTTTAGTTCTCCAACTAACTTCATTTCATATAAAAAATTTAAGAAAAGTATATTTTGACTTTTTATATCAGAAAACTTTCATAAAAACTTAAACCAAATTTTATGCATAAAATTTCTCTAATGCATAATTCTTTTGGTTTAGTTTAGAAAAGAATTTCATACAAATCATTTCATTTTGAATTTCTCCCTTAGAAAGGATTATTCTGTTTTCGTCATTCTCGCATAACCCTAATAAATGCTTAATACCTAAAATGGATCTGTATTTTTGTATAGTTCTTGTATATATGATTCTGGTTTTTGGCCACTGTTTTTATTGGTATTTTACAAGGAATTAGGAGACTTGATGTTATCTAATTGTCAATTCATACATTAGGTTTATTTTGTAGCAATTGGACAGGAAACAGAGTTTTTAGTAAGTCCTAAGGGCATACTCCTCACTAGATCATATCAATATATATTGTCGTTCTAGGTTCTGCTATCCTCATTTTAGATCTAGGAGTTCAATCTTACATCTATGTAGCTGGAAGTGGGAAGAATTTGCTAAATGATTTGGAAAGGGTTACATAGATAGAAAGGAAATACTAATCCAGGAGAAACTTAGCTGATACTTGGAGAAAATTTCTTGCAGTGTATGAGATAACTGAACCCAGAAAAAATCACAAGGTACTACCATGAATTGATGCCTATAATAATCACAATACTTTGAAAGTTGGACCCCTAATCCAGAATGGAAATAGCTCATCTTAGATCAAGTAATTGTTCCTGACCAGATTAAGATTATACTCTTATACAAAAAAATGTTTTTTTTTTTTGTACAAATTAAGGTTCCATTTAAGAACATTTACAGGATTGCCCATTCCTGTAATTGTGTGGAATGTATAGGGTCTATTTATATGAATAACCAAATTATCTTGATAGAACGGGACTCTTCCCATTTGACTTCATTGCAAATCAGCTGATTTGAAAGTTGAGAATTCTAAGTTTCAAATCCCTGTAAAGGCAGTTACTTTTGTGCAGATTCGAATACTAGATTGTGGATACCAGTGTTCTTTGGTGGTTGTTTCAATTAACCCCCATCTCATATCAGGAACGGTCGACCTGAGGCTGTACACTACACTTATTTACATTCATACATATCATCCTCATTCATCCTATGAAACCACCTTATTGTGGTTTTGGGGGCTAAACAGAAAAAGAGAGGGTCCATTTGAACAGCAAATTATTTGGCCTGAGTTTCCCTAGATATTTTTCCATGATGCTGTTTAAACTCTTTGATAAACATTAATCACGCTTTAGCGGCGTTGCTTAGAGCAGTGGTCGGCAAACTTTTCAACCAAAGAGCCAAAACATAATAATAAAAAATTGAAATTTGTTCAAAGAGCCATCTTTTAATAAGAGCTCTGCTATATCGTTACAATTTTTAAATTAAACAGCATTAGAAGCTCACTCAAGAACTTTCTTTATATTATATTTAGTATTATAATCTGTTAAGAGTAGTCTATGTGGAAGGAAGCAGGTTATCAAATAGAAATGTAAGAGATAGTGTCTCTATTTGGAGAGCATTCTAGTACCTATCCTCGGATAGCTGAAGCTTAGACCTGGTTAAAAACGTTTGCAGTCAGGACCAGAATACTTGTCTGCCTCTCATGAATATACCGGTAGGTCCTTAACATTTGTCTAAACTTTGAAATGGTTAGCAGTCTGTGGTGCAAGAAATTAATTACGCGGCAGACCAGCTCAATAATGATATATATGCTTACAGCCAAAGTAACATATACTATGAAAAACTTCTACATACTTACACGTGAATCCTCGACTTTAAACAAATAAATTTGTATTCGCACTAAAGATTTCATAAAAGAGCTGCATAAAAGGAGTCAAAGAGCTGCATGCAACTTGCGAGCCGCCTTTTCCGACCACTTGCTTAGAGGATGCTAATGGAGAAGTATTTCCTTGGAGCTCTAAGATCAATGATTCCATTTACTTTTTTATCTTAGACTATCCATTCTTTTCTCCATTTCAGGAATCAACACTTTAGTTTTTTGACAAATCAGTCAGGCCTGGTTTTGCAGTATTTCAATTTACCCTGATATATTTTTTAAGTTATGTTAAATATCCACTTTTCACACAAAGAATTTTACTATCCACAGAACTAGCATAAGATAAGCTGATATTGGCTACGCTTATTTCTAATGATAAAACTTGCACTTAAACTATTGTTATTCATTTTAAACTAATAATAACAGGTTTTCTTATGAATGAAATTAATAATTAGTTATATTTTGATTCAGGACCCTTTCATTGAGTGTCTGTCCTTCTGTACTTAGACTGAAAAAAACTCAAACAAGGAGTCTTGTAGGTGGGTTTGTTATTAGTTAAACTTGGGATGAGTAGGGATTTCTATAATTGTGATTTTATCACATTCCATGGTTAAATCTAAATGTTACAAATTCTTTGAAAAATAATAAAATCTATGACATTGTGAAAATCTAAGACTATTGCAGAATTCAAAATTTTATTGGAAAAAAATTTCCACAACGAAAGGTTTTTTTTTTACTAATATTAATTTTGTTAGTTTGCTTATAGATAAACCATATTGTATTAATGTATGATTTTCAACTTTTTCTTTCATTCTGAATGAAGTTTGTAAAATTTGCTCTCGAGAAGATAACTGATGGATTAGTTAAAACTGTTTCACTTAAAACTGTTTCTGATCTAAAGTACACTCTCTTAACATCCTATATTTAATGACATAAGATGTCTTTTAGATATTTTGAACAGCATTAAAATTACCTGTCCTTTTTCATTTTTAAATGTTTATTGTATTGGATATATTGTCTTCACATGTTGAAAATATTTATGTGAAAATGAAAATAACTATTAGGTATATTATGGTGGTAATTAAACAGGATGTGAGAAATAACTAACATTTGATTGTTAAAACCTTTAATAAATGTTACAATCTTCAAAATATATATATATATAAAAACATGATCACTATATGTACTTGCAAGTGGTAATGCATAAATAATTCTTTTTTCTTTAAATTTGTTTTATAATTGTAAATTGAAGTTTGCATTAATATATAATGTTAGGTATACTTGCTCATAGATTAGATGTGTATAATGTTTGATCTAATGACTGTAAACAGTATATGTAAACAGCGTTAAGTTAGCTTTTCGTATTTAATGTCAACTGATGGAATAAATGGAATAATATTACACTTTAGCTGGTTGTTTGTTTGAAGTATATATATATATATATATATAGTGTGTGTGTGTGTGTGTGCGCGCGCGCGCGTGAGTGTGTGTGTGTGCGATAGATAGAGATGAAGAGTGATAATGTGTTATGTAGAACAGTGATGGTTAGAGCGAGACAAATACTGAGTGGAGCTTGAAATTAACATGGTGTTGTAATTTAGGCAGGTATTCACACTACTAGAATCGCAGTTTAGATCGGTAAGGGTGAGGAATGGAACAGAAAGAGACTAGAATATGAGCAGGGAAGTGGGATGAGCGAAAGGAGGTGGCGTATACGTTCTGTTGTAGTGGCTGCCACGTGGGGCGTTGGTTTGCGTCGTGTAGATGTACAGTAGACAACTATAGACGACGGACTGCGAGAGAGTGAAACTACTACCCGCTTCTGTACCGTCTTTTCCCGTCCCATCATACCTTATCGCTGTGTATCGTGTCCGCGAAAACGCCACGCGTCTGGGCGGGCGCGGAACGGTTAGTCTCTCCTCGGTAGTGAAGCGGTCCATACCATCCCTTTCATGTATTGATTGGTGCTACCAGCGGCTGGTAACCATGCCAACTTGGGTTGCGGCGCATCTACCCTGGAACATACCTCCCACCCTTACCCCCACATGTCGTCGTCGGGACACCCATTCCCGTGAAAAAAAAATATAAGATATTTCTCTTGGTATAAATTTTGATCTATCCTGTTTAATTCTTTAACTGCTTCTAGTGTAATATTTTAAATATAAAAAGACTGTATGTTTCATCGTATAAATATTTTATTCGGTTATTTTAAATATTAAAAGTGTTTATTTCGTTAAGGGCGGGGCTCCGGTTAAGACATTTGAAAAGGTGCATTGTGGTATACTTCTGTTACCAGTCTGTCTGGACTTGTACTTCACTTCTTCGTATCTTCTAGTGCGGAATCTTTCCATTTATTTGACCCGCCCCGGTTTTTATCTAAGACAATTCGTAAATAAAATATACACAGTGTAAGTTAAGACAATTTAAATTTAAATTTAACAAAAAATAAAATAAAAAAATTGAAGCTATCACAGTATAAATACGTAAACTATATGTTATAGTGTACGATGTGCAATATTCTCTGTACCCGATGTGTTGTTCATTTCTGTAACGGAATTATTTCATAAAGCTAGGTTATGTTAACCTGCGGTTAATTTAATTAATCATTTTCTATTCTTTTTAATTAATATAAAAATTATTTATTTATTTTTTATTTTCGATTGAAAATGTATCGATAATAATTTATTATAATTACTGTTTTAACAGAATTATAATTATTTCTTATAAGACGTTTATTTACGTCAAATAAACTGTAATGATTAACTAATAAAAATTAATTTCACGTTTTATTACAGTTACTATATATATAATATATATTTACATTATAAATTTAATATTATTAAATATTGTCCTATTTAAAAACAAAACGTATAGAATGTTATTTAACCCGTTTATTTATATTTAAAACTGAATTAGTGTTTAATCTAAAAGCAAGGTGTGATTGTGATTATAAAAAAGAATTGTTTTAAAAAAGGAAAAGTTAAATTTATTGATTGAAAAATATCTATTGTTAACGTGTTGGAGTTTTCGTCTTCTAATTGGGGAAAAAGAAAACATCATTCAAGTTATATAACTTATATTTTCTTTTGAAGGTAACAAATAATTTTTATGTACGTTTACATTATTTATATTCTCGAAACTATTTTATTTACTTAATTGCTATTTATTATATCTGTTTACATTAAACAATTTTTTCTTGCTTATTTTTAAATTGTTTTTATCTTTTTATCTACGGTTTAATATTGTGGTGAAAGAAAATAAAGGAAACCTATAAAAAAACCTTAAAATTGAATAAAACGAGAAGCTGTTTGAAAATATGTTTGTTACGATAAAGTTACCCATATTTAATGAAAAGAAAAATAAATTTTTGAATTTCAAGGTTTGATGCGAAAATCATTTCCAATTTTATAATTATCTTTATTACTTAAGGATTCTTTTTATATCAGTAATGATATAACTGTGAGATAACTGTGAAATAACCATGTTATTAATGATTCAAGTTTTAACCGTTATCCATAGTAAGGTTATGATTCAAATATGTGGTCTAATTCATTGTCATTTTTGCAAGTTAAAAAAGAACAAATCTTAATAGATTATATATGCGATAATAATAAGTAAGCAAATCTAATTTAGTTTTTTCTATTTGTCAGTTATTTTTATACGGATTTGAATACTAGATCGTGGATACCGGTGTTCTTTGGTGGTTGGGTTTCAATTAACCACACATCTCAGGAATGATCTAACTGAGACTGTACAAGTCTACACTTCATTTACATATCACCCTCATTCAACCTCTGAAGTAATATCTGAACGGTAATTACCAGAGTCTAAGCAGGAAAAGAAAGAAAGATTTTTCCTATAAAAATTATTGCATTTTGATATCACGTAAAATTAAGTAAATATTATATTTATAGTCAATATCTCTTAAAACGTAAAAAGACGTTTATTTTTAGTTTATCTTTAATTTTTTTGTATGGATAGTAGCCTAGACATAAAATTAATATTTTGAAGTGTTATATTTTTTAACAGGGAAAATATTCCTATAAAGAAATTGTTTTTAGACTATTTGTGTTTTAAAGATCTTAGTAATAAATATCCGGTTTCAAAAAGATCACACTAAGAATTGCTTTGAATCGACTATATTGAGTATACAAACAATTGTTTGTTTTCAATATTTTTTTAACAGATAGCGTTACACATCTATTTAAATAGTTTCATAGATATTTTAGCAGTTGTTATTACTGGTCTTTTTTTAACTGTATTATTATGCCGTGAAGCTATTTTTAGCACGTGTGTTATTGTTTACTGTTTGGGAATAATTGCATATTTTTATCAAATTATTTATACTGACGATGAAACTATTTTAGTTAATATCACAATCGTAAATGATCATGGCCGACCAGTTAATATAGTTTTCAGAATGTTAGGTTTTAATCTGTTTGAAACAGTTCGATCTCCAGTAAAGTTGTAACTGGTTTTTACCATTTATTCGTTAAAAAACGTGTATGGATGAGATGTGATATATATATATATATATATATATATTCGTATATTACCCTGATAAATTTTCAATTTATATTTTTACAGTAAAATTTCGGCAAGATAAGTGTTTTTTTAGAGAAAAAAAAATAATCCCCAAAGCTAATTTAAAAAAAATAAAAATATTTATTATTATGATTTCTTTTAATAAAAATTACATGACAACATATTTTGCAAACTGTGCCTGTAGACATGTTTAATCTGTATTTATTCAGATACACATAATTATAGGAATTATTTTATTTCTTTTTAAAATGATGAAAATATTACCCTATGAAAAAAAAGTTAAGACACTTACTGAGAATCGAACCCTGTAGAATAAAACCGAGTTAACTGATGACAACATCAATTAACCTGTCTTTTTATGGACATCTCAAAGATAAATTTTTAATTCATTTAGGCAAATCATTTTCAAAAATTTTTTCTAACTCACTTAGAACCATATTTAATAGTTAATTTCTTGGTCGGTCTTCTATTTTTCCACCTCTCCTTCGTTTTCATGTCGTGCTATTTCTTTTTCTCTTTTGATTATTTCTTATTACTACACACGCTTTCATTTTTGGATCTCTTCACAGTATTTTTTTACCTTTCAAATATTTTCTTAGTATAATTATTAATATATATTTTTTCTAATTTATTTATTTTTCTGTGAAGTTATTCAATAATTTTTAAATTTAGTATTACTTTTGGTCACTTAGTGAGATTGGGAGATGAAAATGAATTTTCTTTACGTTTAGAGGTGCGAGGAGTACTAAAATATCATCCACTTAAAATAGGTTTTCTTATATATATATATATAAATATATATATATATATATATATATATATATATATATATATATATATATATATATATATATATATAAATTTTGTAACTCGAAAATCTCCAAAACTACTCTATTAATTTAATTGAAATTTAAATATAGTATAGTAATGTATCTGAAGTTCTGCATGTGAAAATTTGATGAAGATTGGTTGAGTCGTTCTTGAGTTACGTTTAATTTAAGATTGGAAACAATGTGAGCGGTACAAGTTAAAAGCGTGGTTCGTTATGATGCTGTAAGTTTGAACTTTGAATTTCTTTATCTGCGGTATCCATTGTTAGCAATATTGAACTATATTAAAACCAAATTGAATTAACCAAAAGTCGGTCTTTTTACGTAGAACTACGCAAGTATTTGTTTAGTTAATAATAAATGATCTGTTGCTTACAAATTGGTGTTAAGTAAATTTATTTTTCCCCTAATGTGTACGTTGCAATCTGTTCAACTAGTAGATTATAAGTAACCCCCTCTCCTCCACGGCCAAGTGAGAGGAAAATGATAATGTATGACATGTAATTGAGGTGTAGTCTTGTACAGACTCAGGAATAAATCGGAATAAAAAATCTTGTTAGATCAATATATCTTTATAATAATAATGAAATTAGTTGAATTAGTAGAATTGATAATGAAATTTTAGTTTCAGTTAATTAGCTAATAATCTGTGTCTTTCCCCTAAACAAATGAATGGAATTTTTTTCACAAGTAAACAGTCATTTTCGAAAGTTATTACTTTAAATCCTGATAACATTTTTAAGATAATTTAGAACATTTTTCTTGAACAAGGCGTTTGTTGTAATATTAGGTTTGATTTTTTAAAGTTAATCTACACGATACAAGTAAATATATATTATATTATAATAATACGCCAAGTATAATATATGTAAAGATTTTACACTGTCTATGTCAGTTTTTCTCCCCACTTGGATTCTCCCACCACTTGTAAGAGTAAATGTAGAAGCTTCTTTCTTCATTAAAATACTCCTATGCGATTACCCCTACCATTTTTTTTTTATGTATA
Organism: Lycorma delicatula; assembly: GCF_047948215.1. Taxonomy (NCBI): domain Eukaryota; kingdom Metazoa; phylum Arthropoda; class Insecta; order Hemiptera; family Fulgoridae; genus Lycorma; species Lycorma delicatula. The sequence goes on along the minus strand of NC_134464.1, from coordinate 68,378,390 downwards.
ATATTTTATATATCTTGCTGAATAAAACTTGTTAAATGTGTTTACCTTAGAAAAAAATTTATCTTTGTTTGTTTATGCGTACTTTTTGTGAGTGCATTTCCTCATTATTACTGACCTTACATTTTTTTATTTTATTATTTTTCCCTTTTTATATATTTAATTCTACAGGTTTCTTCATTTTATATTCATTTTAAAAGGTTTTGTTTCTTTAAAATAAAATTTTTATTGAACATTTTTTTCCCTACTTAGCTTACAATTCAAGGCGTAAGTTTAATTTAGAAAATGTTTGAATTTTTAAGAATAATTTCTATGAAGATGTTATATAAAAATATCGTAAAACATATCTCAGTTTTCAAAATAAAATAATGATTGTTTCAAGACTTGTAGCAATCCATATACTAGATATAATCTAACCGTACTGCTAAATGATTGGCCGAAGAGCATGCGTAGTATATATATTTATATATATATACGCCTAAATTTGTAAAAAAATCCTTCTGCATTGTTATGAAATTTCACATATATAAAAGTTTAAATAATCCCAATGATAACCAATCGTTTGTGTTTGTGCGCTTCTAAAAGGATTCTCGACATTTTCATTTTTAAAGGTTATACTCACATAACATTGTATTAGTGCAGAATCGAATACAAGAGGTCATTTTCAATTTTAATACTCAAGTATTTATTGATTTTCAATTTGTGTTTGATAGACTTTCCATTTTTTTAGTGATTTCGTAATAAAACCTTACAGATATATCATTTCATGGAAAATACTATTATTAAAAGCTCCTTTTTGTTAATATTTGGTTATTATATATGGTCAAAAATTTGTATTTGATGCAACCCTACACAGAGAAGTTCACAGATGTTAAATTGAGACAATTAGTATTAATGAAGTATCACGATATAAAAAAATAAGAAGCGAATTAGATGTATAGATTTATATATATATTATAATTTAATATTTATGAATACTCAATTGTATAAATTTCATATTCCTAATTCTATATCATTCTTTTTCAAAATTAGTATACATATATTTTTTTCTAGTCATATTATTGTGATATCGAATAAAGGTTAAAGGTTAAATCATTCGATCAGAAGTTAATATTCTAACAAATAAATTTGAGCTTGCGTCCTGTGGCGTTACAGAACCGTTGATAAACTGTAGTTAACCTTTATCTATTTGATTGGTTAATTTTTATTTTACAGTAAAAAGTTTTATTAAACTTCCATTTAAGAAGCTTTTTGTTTACAATCATTTTAATTAGTACAGTTAATTAAAAATGAAACATTTGGAAATTTTTTTAATCTAAAAACCAAGAAAACTTTAGAAAATGAACGATCAAGTTTTTTTTTTATTTACCTGAAAATGAGAGAAGATGGGTTTCACATTTGTAAATTGTACAAACTGATTTATATTAAATGAATGAAAAATACTTTTATAATTTTCTTAGAAATATTTTTTTTTGTGTTGCTATAATAACTTTTCTATGTATAACTAAACAGTTAAAATAAAATTATTTATATTTAGAGAATTGAAAATAATGCTTTTTTATCACTGCTCAACATGGAATTTATTTACGTATGTATAGTAGCCGCCACTGTAATGGCGAGCTTGGATGATCAGCCCGCACGTCATTGATGTACTATTGTTCTCTGAAACACTAGCACACCATAATTAGTCATATTTTACCCGGTATCTAAATCTTTTAATCAAAATAAAGGATCAAAATTACATTTAAAAATGTAAAAAAAAAAAAATAAAGATTAAAATTTTATTTGTCACCCCGTAGTATAAACATGATTAGGACATTCAAGATGTCCGGACGAGGCCTGCAGCGATTGCAAAATCTGAGTTTTAAAATCATATCTACCGATACATTTACATCGCTGGCATCCCAACGAGGCCTGGCTTATTACTAGGAGATGTAAAAAGTTAGGGGGCGAAAGACGACTCCCGTTAAAGCCCATCGGGGCTAGGAACGGGGGGAGTGTTGCGACCGGAAGCGTCACAAGGCGTGTGTCTTCCCCTACGAGATTGGGATGTATAAACATGATGCAATTGTTGTTTAGGAAACAATGTATTTTTATGTGTTTACAATATTAAGAAGGTGTCATCATATTTCAAATACAAAACAATTATTTTATTTTGGTTTTTCTTTGCTTTTCCATTTATGTAAAGTTTAGTTGTGTAGTTCTTTCTCTCGGTACGGTTCTTTTGGTGTGTCGTGTATTTTGTTACGTAGTCAATTAATGTACCATGCGATATTTTGTAAAAGGTTTTTATTGTGGTTTACGTTACAAACTTTACAAATTAGACTATTTAAAGTAAACTTTTTACAATGTACACAACAGAATTAGACGACTGTATTTCATTTCATAATTTTTGCATTAATTTTTTAAAAATAGAACAATTATTTGGGGGATTATTAAGAGCGAGGAACATGTTTTTACGTTGGGTAGTAATCGTCGTCATTCCAAGTTCGCCGTTACGTGGCAGCGCTGTAGTATATATGTATTGCACAGCTTCATTCAGGAAAATAATCAGATTACGACACTGTTGTTCAGAAGTATGCTCTGTATTAAATATTTATCGGTTTAATGACGTGTCCTTAATGCTGCTAATTCCAAGGTACGAAAACCTTACTAGATTCATATACAGGGTCATTCACGGGAACCGGATGTTTTTAAAGTAATTATAAAAAATTGAATATTTACTTTAAAAAAGTTTTATTGGTACTGAAACACTTGTTAAATCAAAGCATTTGCTACTTACTCATGAACGAAAAATTATGTCCGGCAAGTGATGTCCATTTTGGGCAATACATTGTTGTACCCTTTCACGGTAACTGGCCTCAATTCTTTGCAGCATGTCTACATCAATCTGGGTGACGTGATGACGAATTGCGATCTTTAGGTCCTCCAATGGACGCGGTTTATTGCCGTACACACGCGATTTCAGAAACCCCCCACAGAAAAAAATCACAACTACTCAAGTCGGGGAACCGAGGGGGCCAAGGAATGTCGCCGAATCTGGAAACGATCCGTTCCGGAAACAAGTTACGGAGAACAGCCATCGTTGCCCTCGCTGTGTGCGCTGTAGCTCCATCCTGCTGGATTAACACATTTTGAAAATCGTTTCCCCGGTTTCGTAACTCAGGGATGAAAAACGTATTCAACATCGCAATGTAACGATCAGCTGTTACAGTTACGGCAGCGTCACTTTCTTCAAAAAAATATGGTCCAATAACACCGACCTTTCCTATTGCACACCAGACAGTCACCTTTGGGTTATGAAGTGGTCTCTCGTGAAGCTGATGTGGGTTTCTTTCTGCCCAATACCGGCAATTCTGTTTGTTGACGAAGCCACTTACAACTGTAAGCCACTGAAGCCACTGTAATTCTGTTCCAGATGAAAATGGGCTTCGTCACTCATTAGCAATAACAAATTTTTCATTTTCTTCAAAAACGGGAAGCATTTGTCGACAAAATTGTAATCGCTGCGTGAAATCTTGCTCGTTTAACTGCTGTACGACGGCTATCTTGTAAGGATGGAAAAGCAGGTCTCTATGCAGAATTCGTCTTACCGTACTTGTGCTCATTTGAAGCGCTGCTGAATGCCTCTGAATAGAGCGGCGTGGGCTTCTGACAATGGCTTCCCTTACTCGTTCGATGTTCTCCGGAGTGCTAGCAGTTCGTCGGGGACCCGATGGTTTTTTTTCAATATTGAACCACTTGTTCGAAGGTTGTTTACCCATCGCAATATTGTGTTACGAAAAGTGACACTTGCATTACGATGGATATTAAACTGACGGCGGAAATCTCGCTGAACAGCAGTTACGGATTCGTCATTTCGCACAAAACTGTCATACGCGTACAGGCGTTGGTCTAGCGTCCACGGCTCCATCTCAACGACTAAAATGTAAATGCTATGAACAAAGGAAACGTCAGACACCAGCCATGTGCCCCTCCCACCACGAACGCCCGAGTACAACCCACTTCAAAAACATCCGGTTCCCGTGAATGACTCTGTATGTACAACTTATTTGTGTAGAAATTAAAAAAAATCTCTTTCGGCTCGCCGGACGGCGGAGGTAGATTTCACCGGTGCTAAGTAGGAAATATTAAAGATTTCTACCTTGAAGTTAAGAAAAACTTCAAATTACTCAATACGACAATGGTTGCATGTGAAAAAATTTTCAAATGTTTAGCATACGACAAGCCCCATCTTCTTACAATTCCAGCAATATTTTCGTCATCCCTTGCCGTAAGGGTTGGTCATATCAAAAATTGTTTCTGACAAAAGTTATAGGTAATGTTTAGAGGACTAACGACAACTTTAAACCGATTCCATACTGTGCTTCTTAAGGGAGGTATGTTTTTGTCTTCGAAACCGAATTTTTTCCATCCCCTGGGAGGTAATATCACCCCCCTGGTTGGTGATATCAAAAAACTTTATATATATAGACTTTAGGCCCTTATCCAAATAATAGTAGGAACTTTAAACAAATTCGATATTTTACTTAATAAGAAAGTTATAGCGATATTTTGTTTTTTCGATAAAGCTCCCCCATTTCCTCCTCCATGTTCCGATTTTTCCCATTAAGAAACTCGATCGAGATTTTAGGTCGTTATATTTTATGTATAAATTTAAAAGTGATTGGCGTAAAATTACGTCATTTATAGTGTCCACAAGAAAGTAAAATATATATTTATATAAACTTTTGAACTGACGGTGGTTTTGGGGAAGGTAAATCGCGAAGATATGTCGAAATGTTCCGGAAGTCGAATCATGGTATCCATTACAATAGATAGCTTTCTGATGAAAGCTACTTAAAAAATGATGCCTTTGAACTGAATATTTCACACGTAATTAAATTCCTATATCGTGATCCGGCACAGAAATTTTAAGTTTTTGTGTTCATTGTCATTATTATAATTGTAATTCTGTAAATAGTTGAATGAAATTATTGCATGCAGTAGACTAGATAAGGCTCGTCCTGAGAAGATATGTTTCCATTAAATAGTGGAAGTGCTCCCTTCTGCTGTTAATAACATTTCTAACCCCCATCAAATCTCACATGAATAATGAATCCACCTTTTTTCTTATCTTCTTATGTTGTAAGTTAGAGTTATTATAAATTATTAAATTTTGTTGTTAATGTAACAGAATGAAAAAAATACGTGTTTGAAAATTATAAAAATAACTGAAAGGTCTCGACAGTAGACTCATTTTTTGAGTAAATAAGATCTTTAATTCTAGAGATTTCCTTACTTTACAAGTTATTTCGAAATATGAATATTCTAATAGGAATAGAAAGTTGCGATATCAGATATAATTAATAATTTTGGCTTTAGTAAAAGAAGAGGTGGAAGGATTGGTTGACTATGGAAAGGTATCAATTACCGACAGGAAGTACATATTTTTGGGAAATCACGACAAAAAATACTTCCGTATTATCGTTTTGATTACTTTCAAGTTTATACTTACATAATTGAATGTTACTGTAAAGGTTTTCAAAGGAATTTTTGAATTGGTAAAGATGCACGTGGATTAATAGTGGGGATGTGAGGACTTAATTTTTAAGTATTATATCGTGTCAAATGTATTGCAATTTTTAAGTATTATATCGTGTCAAATGTATTGCGTTATATAAACTTTTTTTCTCTCTCTACATCCCTGGGCCGGACATCCAATTAAGTATACTCGGCCCAGGGACGTGTCCTTCCGACTCTAAGGAGGTCTCCCCATCCACCGGCTTAACATCCGGCACGACAGGTCAACCCCCCCCCGGTTCTGGATATTTTGTGCCTGCCTCTAATCCCCGGCGGGGGAAACAGGGCCCGGCTATGCCGTTCCCCCCCACCAGGAACCGGGTCTCGGTCATTATTCCTTGCCTCAAACCAAAGGTGCCAGCACACAGGGCGCAAGCACCCCCAGACAACCAACACCCTCGGCCGGGTCTCGGTCTTAACTTAACCCCTCGCGAAGGCTTTCCCATGGAGTCCCCGTCCTCTCATAGGAACCCGTACACCTAAGCATACGGGTCCTCCGAGACGGCGCTGTCCATCCTTCCCTACAATTAGCACTATAGTAACCTCGGCGTCGATATTCCTCCACCTTCGTACGGAGAACTGTTTTCGCGAAGTTTGCGAACCATTTCCGGTTATTTTCAGAGGCCAACATCCACTCAAGATTTCCCGTCACAATGCGTTCATCTACTAATCGTTGGCGGTGTTGCACTCGAACAGCGTATGTTCGGCGTCATCTACGCCCTGACAATATTCACAAACAGGCGACTCCTTCTTACGTCTCTTTGATAGCTGATAACGCCTTAAGCTTGGTTTGTGCTTTCGCCTTTATCTTATCTATTATTAAAAATGTTATACTTTGAGTGACTTTAAGAAAATGTCACTGGTAGCCATGTCTTTAGAATAGTGTGGTTGTTGTATCTCAAAAAACAGTGTTACGTTTCACCAAGAACTGTTGCATAATTTAATCGATGTTTACGTTGAAAATTTAGCAGTTTCCGAATAAATTTGGCTGCCACCCGTTTCATGTTTCAAAATATTCGTAGAAATCGATTCACATGATCCGTATGAAATTCCTATTTCTTCGGGATTCTCTCTAATGGTGACTGCAATTAGCAAGCACAATCTCTTAAATCTTTTTGCCATTTCTATCAACGATTTATTTGCTAGGATTCCACGCGTCATCTTTAATGCCTTCTCAGCCTTCCTGTAAGCGTTTGTATAACTCATAAACTGGTGGTTGTGACAAAGCATCATCGCCAAAAGCTTTCTTTAACGTTTTAAACATTTTGGGGCTATTTGCAAAATTTCATACAAATTTTCCGATTCGACATTTCGCCACACAAAAAATCTACCAATACAATAAAGTACGTCTTGCTTTTTCGCTCGCTAAACACAAGTTAAACTGGATGAAAATTAACACGTTCGTTACTGATAGTATTACAAATATATAGAAAAAAAATCAACTCAACTGATAAGATACAGCGAGCCTAATTAAAAAATCCTCGTTATTTTTTGATCAGACTTTGTATGTTTGTGACATTTTTCATGTATCATGATTAAATTAAAAGTATGAGATTTTAAATTATTACAGCTTAACAATCTAAACTTGGCTAATTATAATGTCACTCAATCCTAATGAAAAATATTGTACTACTTACAGTCGTGTAGCGCTATTATAAGAATAAATTTTTCATACTATATTCACCCATCTGGATAGTTATTAGAACTATTCTCTGCCCACGAAATTCACCTTCCGCTTTAACATTATAATATTTATATCAACCATTTAAAATAGCATTTTATAGGATGAGATTCTATTAAGATTGTTTAATATTAATATGTTAAGGTTGTTTAAGAATGCAAAGCACAGTGATAAACCATTTATAACATTGATTTATTTTTCGATAAGATTAGAAAAAAATGTTATTAATAAAATTTTATGTAATAAAGACAGTATAATCTTTTAAAGGAAACTTTACTTTCACAACTTCCAACTTTTTAATTCTATATCTCAAGTTCTTTCTGAAGGAAGCTTATTGCTTTTAAGCTTTAAGAATTTCATTTCAAAAAGATAATCTTTAATGCAATCTCTCATACAGTCGCTTTGAAATTGATCTTATTGAAACTACAAAATGAAATGTATTTTGATAAAAGTACATGGTGGGTGGGAAGTCCATTTACGTTAGTTATGAAATTATTAGGATATGTGCAGCTTATCTTCTATGGATCTAAAACGTCTTTGTGGGTTCCACCATGTTCAAAGGACAGCTTTGTGCGCACGTCACCATGTCCGGTTGTTCATCCGCAACAGCATGTCAGGGATGAGCATTTCCAATGCTGACCAAACATCGTCTTGGAGCTGTTTGTCGTTAACGTATCTGCGTTTTCGGATCTCATTTTTGTACAAGGTGCATTGTCATGTTTGGTGAGTCAGGGTTTCTTGCTGGCCAAGGCAATTGAGCCGGTAACTCTTCTGACCCATGCCCGATCTAGTGATTTGAAAAAATTCCATTCAGGCTTCTGCGGACATTCAAAGCAAAATGCGCTGTTGCACCATCTTGCTGAAACGTAATGATGTCAGCGTTCCCTTTTGCCGTTAATTCTGGAAGCAACCAGACGTCGATCATTCTCAGATAACTGTGTTGATTAACTACGCCATAGAAAAAATAAGGACCAAGAAGCTGTCATCCCAGCCCAAATCATAATGTGAAGCGGATGGTGTTCGATTTTCTCAAAAAAGTGAGGATAGTTTTTCGCCCAGAAAAAAACATTTCGGGTATAAGAGTCCGATAAATCGCACACTTGTGAGTGTGTGACGTTATTTTTATCGTTTGCTCTAGGTAACCGTTCAAGCAATAACTGACATGCGCATACATGCCGATCAAGATCATCATCATTCAATTCAGTAACTGTGGCTGGACGAAAACATTTACCTTTCAAGTCCTTCTCTCATTATCGATTTTGGAATGCCTAACTCTGCAGAACATTTGCGCGCGATGATTTCATCGGTGATCGTTGAATCGAGCCTTCACAGCAGCACACGTCTCAGCGCGAGTGATCGGCCTCCCACAGCGCAGCGCATCAAGAACAGTTCCCATTGCGCAAAAACCTTTTTCTCTCATGTCAGTAACGTTTACATTGATAGTGACGATTTCCTAAAACGCACAAAGAAGTCTTTCATAATCTTCTCCAATGTTTTACCAGTGTGTGGACGTTCTTTGACTTAAAGTTAACAAACGCTCTTCGATAGTGAACGCATTCGTATTCATCATAATTCCACATTCGACTACGATTAAGATCAACCCATCACGAATGAACACACCGGACGATTCTCACCACGGCTTATCCGCCTCATTTTTCCAGCAGCCGTGATAATTTTCAGCAGTAGAGTCCGATCAAGTTGGATTTATTACAGTGTAAAGGGATTTTCCGCCCACGTGGTAAATACGAGGTTGTTGAATTATTAAAGAGACGAATGTCTATTAAAAAATTATTTGGTATTCAATTACAATAAAAATGATACTACTTTTCAATCATCATATATTAAACTACATATAATCCTCGATTATATTTAGGTACTTTTTCCAACTTACTATAACGTTTTAGTAGTAAATAATTGTCGAAGAATTGTTCAGCTTGGTGTTTGAGCCATTGCTATACCATAGTCTTGACCTTCTCGTTGGTGCCACATATAAACTTTTTTAGAGGACCAAACAAAACAAATATCTAATGGTGTGAAATCGGAACTGTATATGGATGTGGCAGCACCTATCAACTTAACTTTTGAATAGCTTTCCGTGTCTTGAGGCGTTCATGGAGGCGGACATTTCTTGGTAGAAGAATTACGCATTAAGAATTACCAGTTTCAGTGTATTATCTAAAACATCACAATATTATTCACTTGAGTGTACGTTGTTCTTCCAAGTTTTGCAATAAATTGGGCATTTAGTCCCAAAACACTGTTAGAGTCACTTTACCGGCTGATGCATAGTAGGGTTTTTTCACTGCAGTTCATCCTACTCTGATGTTTAGAATTCTGTTGAAAATGATAAATCTAAGTTTCATTTAAAAAAAAGCATTACCGTCCACTCAAAACTGTTGTCTAAATTCCGTATAAATGTGAATTCTGGTGTCTATAATTCTAAGTCGACAATCTTGTTTGCATATACGTTTTCAAGGTCAATGCAAACGACTTTGATAAGTTTTGCAGTAATTCAGTTTATCATTTTTAATGGAGTGGCCATACAGTGCTGATACTTGCACTGAAAAGTTTGCAACTTTCGACATTTTTATACGTCTGTCCTTGTGAATAAAAATTATTAATGCGATTTTTTAAACCTCATTCGAAACTTCTACAGTGGACTTCGGTGACACTCGTTCCCACTTATCTTAACTGTTAAATAAACGTATTAAAATTTATTCGACCAATATAGTTTTAACTATAAATTATTTTAACATTTCCAAACGAAATTCGGGTAGTCTTAAACCTTCAGAAAGTAAAAATCTTATCACAGGAGCTGTTCTACTATGGTACATATTTCAAGCGGAACTGACATTTTGAAATAAACATAAGATGTTATAAAGCCGGCCTCCATGGCTCGAGTGTTAGCGTCTCGGCCTTTCATCCGGAGGTCCCGGGTTTGAATCCCGGTCAGCATGGCATTTTCACACACGCTACAAATCATTCATCTCATTCTCTGAAGCAATACCTAACGGTGGACCCCGAGGTTAAACACAAAAAAAAGGTTATAATAGTAATAGAAATTCTTTTGTAACAGCTGATATTTTTTATATGATGACTGCATATTTTAACGTCAGAAAGATTTAATTTTTTCTATTTAATTGTTTTCCCTACGTTGCCATTTATGTCTTTAATCATTGAACGAACGGCCTTCGTGGTTCATAAATATGTAAGCTATATACATTTGCAAATATGGTACTCATTTGATTTACGATTATATACATCGAATAAGTTACGATAAACAATTACTAAATTAAAGCTAATAAGAGGAAACGTTGAAAAAGCATTTAAGAAATAAAAATTTTGAACTAGATGACGGGCATGGACTTGCTTTAGTTATTTTGCCCTATGAAAAATACAGATTTGTACCGTGTGAAAAATGCCAGGTCTGACTGGGATTCGAACCCAGGACCTCCGGATGAAAGGCCGAGACGCTACCAATCGCGCCACAGAGGCCGGCGATTGTTTTATTGTCTTAATCAGTAGATACAGAGAATTTATCAAAGTTAAATGAAAATGTCAAGAAAAGTATTAACAAATATAAGGTAATGTTAAAGAATAAAAATCTAACAAAAAAGTTGTAATACTTTCCTGGCATTCGTTATTTATTATTATACATTGGAAAAATACATGAAAAAACTTTTAAAAAAATCTATATTTTTTTACTTTTTTCTGTCCCTCTACCCCAAAATCACTTTTTATTGCGTTTATTATGTTAAATGGAAGAAATTACAAAAGTTCACTGAAACATGTATAACCAATAAAAAGTTACCTGAGATTTCCTTTTTGGGAGTTTGGAGTTGAATTATAATGAAATTTTATTGTAATACTATTATTAAATGTTCAAACTAACAAAAGTTTTTAAAATTCAAAAAATCGATATTTTTATACTTTGATTGGCTCCCCACCCTCAATAGTGTCTCAAAAGTATTTTTTTTTTTGGGGTGATTGCACTAATACTATGCTTAGGAAGAAATAAATTATGTAAAAATATATGCAATAAATAAAATTTTAGATTTTTGCGGAAGGGGGAGAATTTTGGAGTAAAGTATTATGTTTTAAAAATGTACTCTGCTAATGTTTACAAAATTTTTAGAAAATTGATCCCAAGGAAACTATCTGCCCCACCCCGCTGGAGATATTAACCCTAAACGTTTAACTACAAATTACCTCGTATGCGCGAGTCTCTGTGCCATATTTTATCAAAATCGGTTTATCCAAACAAACATTATTTAGCCTCAAACATGCCAACACACGTGCATTTGTACGTACTAGGATTACCCTTTCATTTTTTTTGGATTTCTGGGTAATGGAACAACGAGAAATGAAAAAAAAACTATATCCCATTTTTTTAATCATTACCTTGCTTTTCTTCTTGCAACACAATTCTAGAGCTATGAGATCGGAAAGTAATTAACAATAAAAATAAATAAAATGGAATATGTAATTTATACGAAATCAAAACGAGTATTACTGTACGTTTATAAAAGTATATAACCAACCAACTATAAAGTTATTCAAAATCATTTTGAACATCGATTTCAAAAATGGAAAGTTTGTTCAAATTCAATCTTTTCTTTTTTTTCTGTTTATGCTACGGAACCATCGTGATTACTTCAGAGGATGAATGAGATTGATATGTATGAATGTAAATGAAGTCTTGTGCAGTCTCAGGTCGACCATTCCTTAGATGTGTGGTCAAATTCAATTAAAACCACTTAAACTTCACACTCGGTCTAACCACCACGCTTATACCACGTCTCCCATGAGTAGGGAAGAATAAGCCAAAATTTAAATTTATTTTCTTCTGTAGAAAATAAAAAAAGAGTATTGATTTATATTAATTATTTATTATTAAGTTTATTTTTTACGTGTCGTGTTAGTATTTTCATTTACGTTTGATAATTTCTATGTGTAAACTGATAATGGTTGTTTAGTAATTGAAATGCGCACGTTTTAAGTTTTTTTATTTATTTTTTAATAGCTTTTGAGCTTTTCCTCTTATTGTTTTATCTGTTATTGTGTATTTTTTTACTCGTAAAATTAAAAATACTACATTACAGTAACAATGTTGAAACATAATAAATTCATTAATTTATAAAGAAAATTGATGATAATATCATAGAGACGCGATTTGGTTTAGGAATGGTTTCGAAACGGGATGAGCTTTGTTTTTTTAAGTAAGTTTTGTAACCGAATAGCTTTGTCCGAAATAAAGATTTTAAGAGAGATTTTGATAATATAAAGTATGACAAATCGTTTGAAATTTTAAAATGTAATGGATTTGATAACAAGGTTATTTGAATCTGAAAAACTTGTATTAGAATTGGACGGTGCAATTTAGGATAGGGTAGAATAAATAGCAAGTTATTAAAGGTACTTAAGTGTGCTAGAACAGGAAGTGTATTCTCTGATTTTAATTTGTATTCTGAAGTATTATTTCAGCAGGCATTGGAAAAAATTATGTGCATAAAAATTAATAAAACCTTATTAACGACTTAAGATATGTTGATGTATCTTATTCCTTGCGAATACTAATGACCATTTTTTAACTATTGTTGAATAAAATGAATAAAGTTTGTACAATGTTCTAGACAAATACAACAAAAACTTATATTATGGCTATTTAGTAAAGAAAGACATAATGAAAATAAAATTGTTTTGAAGGACCAAAGTATTTAAAATGGTTACACGTTATGAGAACTTAATATTTATAAACTTTGCATTTTAGAAAAAAATGGGACGTTCATGAAAATGGTCGATTTTAATTTGTAAAAGAAAAGTCGTTTTTAAATGATCGGGAATTTTACTAGGTAATATATTAAGAGACCACAGCTAATATATGTTTACCCATTAATAAGATAACACGTATTTTAGTAATTTAAAAATTTATGTTTTTAGATAGCATTGTTTTAAAATGTACTATATTTAAATTAACTCAACATAAAATTAATGTTTTTAAATTGATGCCACGAATGTAAAATTTAAGCTGGCAAATATGATTTTTTTTTCTTTTATACGTACACGAGGCTTGGCTGATAAATTTTGCATATATATGCTTAGCATGAAATTGAAAAGAAATATTAGAATAAATGAAAGATGAATAAAAGTACAATTCCTTAGCTTTATTGGATTATACTTTTCCCAACGTGTGTTTTTCATTCCTTCACTGAAACATTCTGCCGGTCTTTCTCGGATCCAAATGATCATTGCTTCCTTTACCTTATCGTCGGTGGTGTAATCATCACCTTTGAGATTCCTCTTGAAATGAGGGAAAAAGTTGAAGTCGTATGGAGCCAAATCCGGCGAGTATGGCTGATGCGGAATACATTCAAACTTCAGTTTGCGGAGAGCCATCAGAGAGTTTGTGCAGTCCCCTACGTGCACAGATTTTACCGTAAGCCAGTTGCTTGATAATATGGCCTACTCGTTCTGTAATATGTCTAAACTGAATAGCGATGCGTTGCTGGGTGATTCGCCGGTCACTTTGAAGCAAATCATCCACCTCCTTTCGATGTTTCTCGTCAGACACAGAAACTGGTCGTCCGCTGCGAGATGCGTCTTCAATTATCGCTTTACCACAACGCCCACCTATTCACAGTAATTTGACACCTGTCAACAGTTCCACTGCCGTAAACCTCTTTTAAACGATGAAAAATATTCGTAGGATTCACATTTTCTGCTGTTAAATTCGATCACTGCGCGCTGTTTTATCGTGTTGACATATTGGCCGTACTCGACTCTATTTTACCTTCTACTGAAAACAAACCGGTAAACGGATTTTAACGCATTATCGCAGGTTTTTAGAGGGGGATTTTAGCTATCAAGTGCTGCCACGCCCAACTTGATAGTACCTTTTGTCTCCGTGTAGCACGCTAGCATGCAAAATTTACTACCGAGCCTCGTATATATATAAAATAAAGATTATATTTATACAGTTGCCACTATGCATACAAATTATTCCCGCAAGAGATTCTGGAACAAGCAACTAACAGTTGCCCATGTGAGAAGTATTGCTTCTTCAGTTGACGCTTCAGACCTGTCTCTTGAAGCCTCTGCCCTTCTGATTTATTTGTCATCGGAAAAGCAACTTGTGGAAACTGGAGGCGCTTGAAAGTGAAGAGCAAGTCCGAAGTAACACTACTTTTGTTGATAACCGAAAGATATACTTAAAAAAAGACTAAACAATTTTGTTGAAAATGTAATTTCAGGTACGGCAAGTGGTCTCCGCATTCGATTATATTAAAGTTAACGTCAAGGAACATAATCCGGTTGTTACCGCAAGCCATTAAAACAACCACCATCTTGAAACGGTGAAATATTTCATAATGACAATAGTCCTATGTTCTTTCCAGGTATAAACATTATGTTCGTGCAAAATTTCAGCTCAACCGGTTTTTTTGTTTGCGTGAAAGTAACAGACTCACAAAAACCACTGGATTACTGTGTATATTATTATTATTTTTATTTTTATATAGATTTAAGGAGAGTTAATCAGATTTGAATTTAATAAAATGGTTGCACTGCCTATCTTACAAAATTAATTGCTTTTTTGCTTACAAAATAAAAAATTGCTAATTTTTTTGTAGTATGTAAGACTAAAAGTGGAGCATAATAGTCTGTTGGTGATGGGAATTGAATCTAAATGTAATATAATTCTTCTTTTAGCTAAATTCCAATAACTATTAAATATCTAAATATTTAGAAATTTGTTTATGTTATAATTTTATTTCAGTTAAATTTAAAAGTACATAATTTTATAAGAGTATTTTGCAATGAACAAGTTATTTATAACCTATAATGAAGTAAAGGAATAATCGTGAAAACTTTCAGTTTTCAGATTTCAACGGAAATATCTATTTTGACCATCCCTGAATCCATTTTGACTTTTCGTCGTGACGTCTGTATGTACATATGTACGTATGTATCTCGCATAACTCAAAAACGATTAGCTGTAGATTACTGAAATTTTGGATTTAGGACTGTTGTAACATCTAGTTATGCACCTCCTCTTTTGATTGCAATCGATTTGACCAAAAATGTCCAAAAAAGTCCACAATCCAAAAAAATTACATTATGGACATTTACTTAACTGCAGTAATAAACCCTAATTGAGAGCTTTTGAACATATATCATATTTTTATTGGTTCCAGAATTATAGCAAAATACAAGTAAAATTTTAATTAATTAATATTGGGATCTTACAAGGGGACGGCACATCGGTCCAAAAACGACTTCATTTCTTTTCTTTTTTTTAATTTCGTTTTTTTTTAATTTAAATATATTGACTTATTAATAATTATTAATTTCTGATTTTTAATAAAATTTTTACAATGAATAATAATTCAATAATAACAATGAAAAAATGAGAAGTTATTAGTGAAATAATCTTTAATGTACTTTTCATTTAAAAAAAAAAAGTGTATACGTAATTTAAGAGGCGTACAAGGAAGTCATGTGGTGTCCACATCAGATTTGTTTTTTTGTCATAAAAATAACTGGGAATTTTTTGTGACCTTAAAAGTTTTAATTTAATCCACCTTTTCTTTCTTTCTTTTTCCTGTTTAGCCTCCGGTAACTACCGTTTAGATAA
The DNA here is from genome assembly GCF_047948215.1 of Lycorma delicatula. Taxonomy (NCBI): domain Eukaryota; kingdom Metazoa; phylum Arthropoda; class Insecta; order Hemiptera; family Fulgoridae; genus Lycorma; species Lycorma delicatula. The sequence continues at coordinate 68,362,518 of NC_134464.1, read as the reverse complement.
TTCTTCAGAGGATGAATGAGGATGATATGTATCAGTGTAAATGAAGTGTAGTCTTGTACATCCACCTACTTTTTTTTAATGTAACATGATCAGGAATATGTATTTAAATATTTCAGTCAAAGTATAATTTCTTTTTCTTACAATAATCATATTAGGATAATAAACTTTTTTAAATCCTTTGAAAAAGTTATGATTTAGATTTTAATCTTCTTGCATGATCCCGCCATTTGATTTGTATTCAGAGGTCTCATAAATGTTAAATTTGACAACGTATAACATTATAGGAATGTGGAAGAATGTATAATATTTTTTTGGCTGTTCTTCTATCTACCTTAGGGTATTTAATAAATTAACTGCAGTTTTAATATTTTATGGTGAAATTTTTATAATAAATTTATAAATCTTTGCTAATCAGGAAACATGGAGATTCATCTATTTTTGAACGGTAACAATAGTATTGAATTTTTTTTCTGAATAATGACATGAGGAATTTTTGTAACTTGATTATCAAACTCCCTAATGGTCTATGAATTACGATATTGAAAAGTTAAACATTTATCAAGTTGAATCTACTCTTAATTTATTTATTAACAAAGATTAATTCACATGCCTTAATTAAAATTTTTGAGTAGATTATTAAGGAGTTCTTTCCTACAAATATCTAAGAAATTTTCAGTAGTGACACTTTTTTTGCCATTGTTAATAATAATCATAGGAAAAATTATAAAGCTTATTTTTTGATAAAAAAATGAAATCACTAACAAATAAAATAAAATTAAAACGAGTGCGTCGTTGCGTGGACACACGACAGTTGCAGCTTCTTACGCAATATTATATGAATTATTAATGGTGCTAAATAACGTATACGTAATATACAAAAGTGATAAAATCTTTTATTAATATGACCTAACAATGAAATTCAATCTATTAAATCTGTCAACGGTTAAATCCAATCTGTGATTGAAATATTTAAATGTTTAAATATGAACGTGATCAAAAACCGTTCACAAAAGAGTAACAGTATCATTTTTTGCACATAATTCTTGAATGAACTAGCGCGTGACGCTTTTTCGTGACGCTCGTTTTTTCTCAGTTGACTCCCTACCCCGAAAGCGTGCGTTAAGAGGCTTTGCTTCAATGAATTTATTGAATTATGGTAAAAACAAAGTAAAAACAGGTTTTATAAATAAGAACAAAAAGAACGAGAAAGAAAGAAATCTTAAGAAACAATCTGTATAGAAAAATAATGAAATTAAATAGAGAAAAAGAAGTGCTTTTACTTCTTTTTTTGGTCCTTTTCGTTTATTTTTGTTCCATTTTCTCTCAGCTTAGACGGTATTTTCGCAGTTGTATGGTCTTACGCCCATCAACTAATTTGAGGATGATTAAAGTACACGGTAATAATAGTTGTCTACAAAAAACCGTATTTAATTCGCGCGGGTATGACGGTGCTAGCGGCAACGGTGGGCACTAACTAAATTAATGTAATTTCACAACTTAGGTCGAACAAATTTCGCTTACACGTTCAGCAGACTGATGTAGCCGCGTGGCTTAACGCACCAGACACCGAGTCAACCGGGTGGTCGAGTTCGAGACCCAGCCAGACCGAGTTACTTTTTTACACTTTAAATATTATTATTAATTTATGTAATTCTACCGCTAACCTGTGACTTCACATCATAGCAGACGACTACAACAGCATTTTCTGGTGTGGAGTGCGAATTACTAAAAATGTAATTTGCAAATATTGTTATTTTTTAATTGTTAACAAATGTGCTTAAGAAAAAGTTGACTTTAATTAGGCGAAATTTCGAGATACTGAGGGTGACCTTGCTCTACAGCCTCACCCCCTTGACCTTTTAAGTTGAAAATTTAATGGCACCAATGTCCCATTTATAGAAGTAACCAGACCTAGTTTGGTCAAAATTGGTCCAGTAGTTTTGGAGATATAAGGCGATTTAGAGGCCAGCACCACACACACACACACACACACACACACACACACACACACACACACTTACACGTACACATGCACGTACATACGAACATTAACATCCGGAAAATTTCCATCCGGTTTTTTTTTAATTTTTTGGCTTTCTTCATGACGGCTCGCGTACAGGCATTTCGGAACTGCAGCACCCTCTATTTCCACTTGATATCGATAATATTTAATATAACGAGTCCTTTTTCTTTAATTTTTTCTTTATGCTTGTACAATATATAATCCTTAAGCTTAATGACAGTAGCCGTTCCCCAGTTTATGAAAAAGGTACAAAATCTTGGTATGGTTCCAGCGGCGTAGTGTTTAGCTGTCGTGCGCATGCGCACATTGGGAGCTACACGCTAGGCTGCGAGAGAGAGTGTGTGAGTGAGAGAGCACTGTCGCTCCCGCAGTGTCGACTCTGGCGTGCTGGTAGAAGATAATTTTTTTTTACTTCGCGTGTGTTGTGCTTAAAAACCGTGTACCATATAAATGTAGAATTGGATATTATCTTGGTTCCAGCTATTCTATTTGATTCATTTTTTGTCGGTTTTTTTTATTTTACAGAAAACTTTAACCTTTTACACAATTTTAAAACAAAAGCTAGATCTTTTCTGGAGCAGTACCCGCATTAATTTTTGCTACGAGCTGCTATTGGTTTCTTAGATGTGAAAACGTCAAGATGCACTAAAAACTGCATATGCCCAAATTGGACCAAATTCAATACTTCTAGAGCTATGGCTCTACTATAGCGCTATCTAGACGGGAAAGTCAAAACTTATCTTTTATTTTATTTTTTGCTAACATTGGTCATTGATTAATCATAATAATTATTTAATTATGAAGTGGCATATTTTTTTAATGTTTAAATTTAATTTATTTTCAGAATGGAATTTAATTTTGGAGGACTTTTTTATATACTTTTATTCACGAAATATTTTTCTGTTTATTTTTGAAATGACTTTCCGTCTTAATTATATTTTTAATTACTGTTTTTAATTTGCTGGTGCAAATTTTGTTTGAGAGCATTTCAGAATTTTTATTTATTTTTTTTTTATTATACTTATTTAGTTAGATGAAATAAATAAGCGAAATTTTTTTTGATGTATGTTGATTTTCTAACGCATTATAATAATTAGATGCCGGGTTTATAATCGTGTTAATATTTACAAATAAAACAAGCCATGTGTAAATTTAGCGCTCTCTAGCGAAAAGCAACGGTAGTGATTTATGTGGCGATGAAATCTGTCTCCTCCACGATTCAAGTCAGCTGTGGCGCCCGTTTACAGTTAGGTGGCGCTATCAGTGGCTGTTTTTGCAATGAACGCCCAGTCGAGCGTTTGCTTGCGCTGCGTGTAGACACGTTCTCGTTCGCAGCCTGCTTATCGTCCGCTTGAATTTCTTATCAATCTTAAACCGTTTTATTTGTTTGGCTTATATCGCCTGATAATTTTTTCATATTATAATTTGCAAAGGATTATGGGAGCAAAAGCTAGTGTACTTCAACGTGGCTTCAGTGAACGCCAGAATTCTACCAGGGAACAGGCAAGTTCATTTTCTGTGTATATAGTGATAGTTTTGCGCAAGCTTGCAGTATATAAATATCCCTTCCTATTTCGATTTGCTAGACAAAACTGTATAAATTAGCTTTTTCCGCCCCTTATCGTGATAATTAATTTTTATATAAATATATTTACATTATTATTGTATATATACGAAACCCTACATACACTTGTTTTAGCCTAAACATTTAAAAAATCAGTTTTATACGAATTTGACCGGTAATAAATAGGTAGATGTAAACAATTTTTCAGAAAATACATGTGTAAAAAAATTATGAAAAGTTGAAAAGCAGACGTAAAAATTAAATTTCACCTCTGATCTATAAGAGTATAATATCTATTCTAGTTTTATATTGATGATATTGCGTACAGCTTTCATTTCTTTATTCATAAGATAATTAAAGGCTCAGCTATAATTACCATACAAATTTTGTTTTTAAGGAAAGATGAATTTTTCAGCTGTGAAAAACGCAAAATCTGATCAGGATTTGAAGCCAGGAATTTTTGGTTGAAAGGGATCTTCACGTTATCGTAATAAAGTACCACTTAAAAAGTACTGTATATTAATTTCATTCATCATTAACGTAGATAAAATACCTCTAAAAGTTTTTTTAACGATTTATTGTATATTCTTAGCAGAAAAATACATTTTTTTAACCTGTCCTTTGAACAGGAAGATCTGTTTTATCGGTCTGTAGATGTTTTTAGCTGCCTCATTTTTGTTTTTCTATAGTCTTAATTACAATTAGTTTTAGATGGATTTTTTTTATCAGTAACTGATTAAAAGTTTTTGTTTATTTTTATTGATTTTACACTTCTTGTTATTGGTTGAAGTTGTTGACATAAAATAAAAAGTACATTTTACGTTGTAAACAATTTTTTGTTTGTAATAATATAATGTAATGTAACGTAATGCAAACAATATTGAGAATAAAATTAAAAGAAAAAAAATGATATAAATCAATTTGTTATACAAATTGCTATGGATTTCGATAAACGTGATGATGAAAAAAAATTATAATTAAAGTTTTCCCGGTGTCCGTAATTTTCATAGGTCTGATTGGAGTTTTATTGACATTGAACTAATAATCATCAGGCGGTAATTTCTTTTAAAGGAATTTTTTTTATTGATAAAATTTATGTTAATAAAATAGTTTTGCTTTCTTGGCAAATCTGTACCTTAATTGATTTAAATACAATATTCTGCTGATATGCAGTGTAAAGTAGTAGCTCAGGTAAACATTTTTTTTCAGGTTTAATTATTACGTAGACACTAGCATGCACACTCAAACACGTGTGTGCCATATATTTATAACAGCTGGATCGGCAAGTTTCATAGAATTATTTATGTAGGAAAAAAATTTTAATTAAAAAAACTCTTTTTAATGTTTTTATTTCATTTTGCACAGTTGATATTTTTTCCTTTTATATAAAAATTATTTTTTATATTTAAATGGTTAATCAATATAAGAAATTAACTTTGGTTTTTTGTCTTGCTGATTTTAATGACATTTTTGGGGGTAGAGAAAGCAATAATAAACCTTTATGTAAGTAAATATCTTTTAAATGTATTTACCATTTATTATTACTTTCCATTGTTGTATTTATTCAGTACTATTTAAAATTATGGTGTTAAATTTTCTGTTTTCAATGTTTAATTTTTTTCATTTAGTGAAATAAGAATTTGCGTTTTGTTTTACGCATTTAATTAACTTTAAAATTGCACAATTATTATTTAAATTCTTAATTCAATCGAACCAATTTATTTTTGATAGATGTTATTCATTTTTCAACAAGTATCTGTAAGTATAACTAACTTCCGATTATTCGTGAAGAAAATTTAGCAAATGTAGTTGGGAGTGGATAAACCAAAATGTTGCAAAACCGAGATTAATTTAAAGACCCATTTTAATTACGATAAAAGTATTAAAGCAAATTATTACGTTACATTATAGAAAAAACATGCATCCTAATATTATAAAACCTACAAAAAGTAAAATCCGAATTTATAAAACATTTAAATCTAACAGGTTTCGCCTTTCCGGCTATATTAAACAGTTAAGAATTTTAAAAGTTAAAAAATAGGAAGTAAAAAAAAAGAAGGAATTTGGTTTTATAAGAAAAAGTTAAAAATTTTTTACAAATAAAAATGATTGATTTTTGTTTTAGTAAAAAAAAAATTGCTCTAACCATTCATTTTGGGTAACATTGTAATAACCTAAAATATAAGATCTAATTCGTACGGTAGAAGTAGAACAATCATTCTATTGTAACATTTTTATACATCGCACTTGTCACCATAATTTTGCTATAATAATTTTCTTGTCCTGCTTTTTTGATCTTGTTAACTTGTACCTCTTCGACAGTCATCTTATCAAATCTGTGATCATGTTTTTTCGTATTTCAATTATTATTTTTTTATTTTTAGAAGCCCATCACCCGTAATTCAGATTATGATCTTCGCTTACCATTATAATCAGCTCGGCCGAAGGAATTCTTTAGTCATTAAATGATTTTTCTACAATTTTTTAATGAATATTGACCCATTAAATATACTTTTAATTTTTAATTAATATCTGAATGTAAAGAAATTCTTTCGTTTAAATCACCAAGCAGATAATCATAACTTATTTTTATTACAATTAATGGTAATTAATTTAGTTAAGGTGCCTCACCCCGAATTCACAAAAAAACATATCAAATTCATTCAAAATTAATATTTTTATTCATTTAATGATGTATTTTGGGTGTCGGAAAATAGAAAATTAATAAAAATTTACATAGCGATACAAATAAAAAAAAAAAAACGAAAACTCAACAAAAACGCAACAAATGTACTAAAAACATCACTAAATAACTAAAAACGTAAAAGTAAGAGAACTGTCAACGAAAACTGCAATAATAACCACGAATACTCGGAGCAAGAAAAACGCAACCGCAATCATCAAGAGCTGAACCTAACCTAATTAATTATTTATTACGTTTTTTTTCCTCTGGTTAAGGGAGTAATCCCATTTACGGACAATGTGTCGGGCTCGCTAACAGGTTCCGCTGATGTTACGGTGTATGTAGCCTGCGCCCTACCGACTAAACCTCCAACTAACCAGCCCCTCTCCAGAGGCCGGAAACCGCATTTAAGCATTAGTTAGCCCCAGGAGGTGCCTTTGAGCTCGTATGTTCAGTCCCCGTGCATCATCACTGTCGCCCATCCATGCAAGCACGAACGAACACCAGCTCTGCAGAGGGCTGTCTGTCCTCCCTTCGCTGTCCAGTCCGGTGTCCTACACTTCACTTCTTGAGGTTTTCGCTGGTCTTCTGTGTTCTGCTGGACGGTCCGCATGTTATTATCGGGGAGCCTCGTCTCCTCATTTGAGTTGAGTCAGCCATGACGCACTAGACATGGTTGCGTCCCGTTTCTTCTCACTATCTGTTCAGTGGTCTTCCCTGCTCCTTCTTTCGCAGAATCTTTGTGGCTAGTTTTGCTATTGCAAGCAGCTACTCTCTATCTCCCCGGAGCGTGTACTCCGGCATATTATCTGGTGTCAGTTGGAGGACCCCGAGGATTCTCCGTAGCGGCACCCACTTTCCACAGTCGAAGTAGGTGTGTGGGGTATCTACTTCCCCGCAGTAGACACACCCAGGGTCTGCACGTAGGCGGAATATGTGCAGGTAAGCTCAAAAATCGCCGTGGCCAAATTATTTGTTACTTAAATAAACAAAACATTACTGTTTATTAGTCAAGGTTATCGAGCGAAGGTTATTATGTTTGGTTAGATTAAATTATTTATTGTCATGTTTATATATTTAAATATATTGTTTCACTATGATATAAGTATTTTTTTCGATTTTCAATGTGTTGTGTGTTACATGTATCCCTATGTAAATTTTTACTAATTTTCTATTTTAGACACCCAAAATACATCATTAAATGAATAAATATTATTTTGAATGAATTTGATATGTTTTTTGTGATTTCGGGGTGAGGCACCTCAACTAAATAATTACCCGATTAATTTCATAAAGATCAAACATGTATACCTAATTACCCGGTGTTTCTTCAGATATGTATTAATATCAAATATTTGGTGATTATTATTAGAAATTTAGATCAATATTTTATTTATTAATTTTTTTTAGTTTAATTTAGTTCGTGAAATTTGTTTGTTAAAATATATTCAGAGGGTCTAATAATTATACATAAATTGTCAAATTTTAATTCATTTGATATTTATTAATTCATAAATTTTGTTAAAATTTATTCTTTACACATGTAAATAAAAAGTAACGTATTTTTTTAAGGGTGTGGCAGAGTTGGGTTTTAAAATTTTAAATAAATTATAACTTTTTTATAATTTCATCTACCGAGTTAAAAGTTTTTATATAACATACTTAAGTAAATTTTTAATTTATAAATTACAAATTTTGTCGCTTAATTTAAAAAAAAGAATGCATTTTGAATCTGTGAATAAAAAAAAACTTTGCTGTAGGATGTGAACAATTAATTAAAATTTATTTTACAGTTTTTTCCTAATAAGAGAGAAAACTATAAAAAGACTGGAAAATCTGTCAATTGACTTTAGATGAAATAAAAAAAAAAAAACAAATTTTTTCAGAGAAATTTGTTGGAAAAAACTGAATATGTATTAAAACAAATACAAATAGACAAGAGAAAGTAAAGAGCATGAGCGAATGGAATTTATACGGTTTGATGCATGTGATGAAAATTGATTACATTTTTGGCTTTATATCTACAGCTGGAATTATGACTTTGTTATTTTAAAATATGGAACTAATTTTGACAGTAAATTCATTAATTATCATAGCTAGAATATATTTTTGTTCTTTAATATTATTATCTGAATACCGTGAATACTGTTTTCTTTATTCTATATATACAATAAAATGTTGGATTTAATTTCACTATTATTAATGAAATGGAAAAAAAAATTATATATATTTTTTTTTTTAACAGACTTCTAGAAACAAATTATAAATTCCTCAGTTCTGTCAGCGCGCGCTTGTGTGTGTGTGTCTCTCTCTCTCTCTCTCTCTGTGTATTTTAATCTATTTTTATTTAACAAAATTTTTAACTGGTTTCATGAAAAGAGAAAATTTTTAGTCCTTTTTCTGTAAGAGGGTACCAGTTTTTTTCGTTTTCTTTTTTTCAAAAAGCAACAAAATAACCCGATATATTTTTTTAAATCATAAATATTACTTATTATTTCCTCAAACTCGCCACAGAAATTGTCATAAATTCGAATCCAACAGCTCACGACTAGTGCCACATTACTTCTTATTGTGATTTTTAGCTCGCCAGACTTTCAATACTTTGGGAATGTGCACCTTGGATCAATAAAGTTTTCGCTATGGTTTACTGTATTATGTTTGTAATAATTCATACCTTCTAAATCTTCTATACTATCATATGCTTTCCATAAATCTGATATGATTTTAGTACTTGGTTCGATACATGCTACGGTACATACGTATTAATGCCACCGCAGCTACAGCTTTATTTAAAAACAAAGTAGTCAATTGGATTTCGGTGGAAAATGAACAGTCTCTTTATTAATTTTAATAAATGGTTATTTATATTTATTTATTTTATAATTATAACTTAACAAAACTTAACCTTAGCGAGCGAAGCGAGCTAACCTTGTCAAATTAACACCGTAATTTTTTGAGTATTTATTTAATAAATTCAGTAATTATTGCATTTATTTATTACGTAAATAATCAAAACACTGCTGTTAATTATGTTAATTAGTCAAGGTTAGTGAGCGAAGCGAACGTAGGTTAAGTTTGGTTAAATTATATTTATAAAATAAATAAATAAATATAAATAACCATTTATTAAAATTAATAGACTGTTTTGTATGTTTGTTAAACTCTATATCGGCCCATTTTCCACCGAAATCTGATTGAATACTTTGTTTTTAAATAAAGCTGTAGCTGCGGTGGTGTTAATACGTAAGTACCCATGCTACAGTTGTAGAAATTAATGTCTCTTCAGTAATTATTGTAATTAAATAATCAAAACATTACTGTTAATTAATTAAGGTTAGCGAACGTAGGTTAAGTTTGGTTAGAATATATTTATAAACCCACCCGGTTGGTCTAGTGGTGAACGCGTCTTCCCAAATCAGCTGATTTGGAAGTCGAGAGTTCCAACGTTCGAGCAACTATTTTATACGGTTTTTGATTGAAAAAGATCGTAGATACTGGTGTTCTTTAGTGGTTGGGTTTCAATTAACCACACATCTCAGGAATGGTCGTACTGAGACTGTACAAGACTACACTCACATACACTCATACATATCATCCTCATTCATCCTCTGAAGTAATATCTGAACGGTAATTCCCGGAGGCTAAACAGGAAAAAAAGAAAAGATTATATTTATAATTTATTTTGGGTTGTTAGGTTATTTTTTTATTTTCAGTAATAAGTATAATAATAATAATTATTATTAAAAAAGAAATTATTTGGTTATTGTTACACAAATGTAAAAATGCTCATTTGTTGTTATTTTTAAAAAAAAAAGTGCTACCCACTTACCGAAAACTGTTCAATTTTTTTTATTTGACCAGTTTCTTTTTGTTTTTTATACTTCATCAGTGCACCGATTCCGATAATTTATTTCTTTTTCAACAAGTTCTATCGATGATATAGTTGTAATAGTGTTCTTTATCGTTGATAATTTATGTGATATATTTAAAGAAAAATTATATTATCTGTTTAAAATTTTTGAAGATATTCCGGGTAGATACATATTCTTACGTTCCAGTTAAATTTACTTCATTCTCAATAATACTCAAATTTCGCTTCTCCGCATTTTTTTTTTCATCTTTTGATCTAGATGTAAGTTGTTTGTATTTCTGTTTTTTTCTTTTTTTGTTCGGTCTTGTAGATCTATTAATATTTTAATTAAAATAAAAGAGATGAAATAAACTCAAAAACAAAAATGAAATAGACTTGTAAAATAACTTTTTTTAATTTTAGATCTAGTCAGCCCCAAATTAAGGTTTAATAAGTTGTTTTAATTTTTAATTTGAGCATAGATTTCTACAAATCTTTATTAAAAGAAAAACTTTAAAAAATAATTATTTTTCACATTTTTGAGCGAGTTTCTTAACCAAGTATTTCAAATAACATCAATACAGTAGACTTATGTGATTGTTAATTTTTGGATTCACTTTACTTTGAATATACTGGATCTTTTTACAGTATACTCCATATACTGTAATCCCACAGTATTTTTTTTTCACATCACGGGTTAATAATTATTAATAAATCAATATATTTAAATTAAAAAAAAAGAAGATGTATATGAAGTCAGATTCGAACTGATGAAAGATTCCTCTTGTAAGACCCAAATATTTTATTAATTAAAATTTTATTTGGCTATAACTCTGGAAACAATGAAAATAAGTACCGCGTATTATATATCGTTGAAAAGCTCTCAATGAGGGCTTATTACTGCAGTTAAGAAAAAGTCCAAAATCCAAATTTATTTTTGGTGTTTGGGCTTTTTTGGTTCATTCGACTGCAATCAAAAGGGGAGGTGCACAACTAGATGTTACAACAGTTCTAAATCCAAAATTTCAACATACTACGGCTAATCGTTTTTGAGTTATGCGAGATAAATACGTACGTACAGACGTCACGCTGAAACTAGTCAAAATGGATTCAGGTATGGTCAAAATGGATACTTCCGTTGAAATCTGAAAACCGTAATTTTTCTCGATCACAATACTTTCTTTACTTCGTACAAGAAAGTAATAAAAATTGTTGGATGTAAATAAGTGTAATAATAATAACCGTTTCCGCATCCAAGACTTAGCTTATACTCAGTAGTAGTTCATTATTGTGGTTTTCTCGTATTCTTTTCCTCTTATCTCTCTCTGTCTTTTTAAGCATTATTTTTCGAACAGGTAGTGGGTTTTTTTTTGGTATTTCTTCCACATTTAAAAAAAGAAAATTAAATATTTAAAAAAAAATTAAATATTTAAAAAAAATTAAATATTTTAAAAAAAATTAAATATTTTGTTAAAAATTGAAACAATTTTAAAACCACTAGGAACTAAATTATTCAATTTTTAGAGACAACTTAGAGTTATTAAGTTCCTTGCAATTAATGGTTTTTAATTTCGCATCAACTTAACATAACTAAGATTTATTATTATTATTATATTTAAATCTTTAAGGATCTCTTTAAGTAATTCGGTTTTATTTGTTTTAATGATTATTACTTTTTTATAGGTCGTGTTTTCTTAATCGTATTTAATGTAGTTTTAGTGATGTACAGTATTGTGAACGGGGAAAAGAATTAGGCATATACATTAGGAACTCATAGGGCGACAATTGTTTAATTTTATAATTGAAAAGGTGAAAAAATGAAATTATTTAATAAAACTTACCTAATTGTTAAAAATGCACAATTAAAAGTAAATGTATGCAGGTTATACACATTTTCTTTTACTTTTCTGGCGAATATAGCTTGATTATTAATGGGAGGAGTACGTGTCAAAATCAGGTTTTTTCAAATCTTTAACATTTAGGTTCAACTATTTTATCTAGACTAAAAAAAAATTTGTAGAATGTGCGTAAACATATATACGTTTTGTATGTCGACTTGCTTTTGGCTTTTTGACCTAACCGATCTTCTTCAAATTTGTCTCAAATATATATTTATATTGGGCATTAATTTTTTTTTTTCAAAATTCGTTAACAGGTAAAGTGTTATCGCGAAGAAACCAAATCGATTTTCTTCAGAGGCATTTTAGAGAAAACTTTATTAAAACAAATTTGTTACCTACATTATATATTATGTAAAAAATCCAAAAAAATTCAAAAAATCAACCTTCACCTCTTAAAATTGAAATTGTTTTATTTTTTGCCTTATATCTCTTCGTTTAGATATTTTTTGAAAGTTTATGCTTCGTATTAGAGCTTTCGAGAAATGACTACAATTTTTTTTTTTAAATTATAGAACCCGGTCCTAAAATGCAGAAAGGGTTTTGAAAATTTGATTTTTTTTTGTTTTAAACGTTTGTCTCAAACGAGTTGTTAAATTTAGAGTAAACTTTACTTAAGCAGATTTGTAAGCTTAACATTTATATGAATATTTTTAGAAAAATATTTCTTACAATTTTTATTCCCTCACTTCTAAAAAACGTTTTGCTCTAATTCTTTTAATTTTTATTATTAATAGCCGGGAAATTCATGCAATAGTTTGCCAGCTTTTTTCTATTAAGTAAACCGAAAATATCGATGGTCATTTTCAGTTTTCGATTAATATAAATATGTTAATTTTTCATAATTGGAATTCGATTTCAAACAATATAATTTTAAACACGGTTTGTTGTAATTCTGAAGTATTTTACTTCTCATTAATAAAATATATCAAAGTAATACATCGTTTTATTTATCAGGTTAAAAAATATGTCAAAATAATTATCTGAAATTAAATTTCTAAATTAATTCTCATTATAATGTAATATATTAATTAACTCAGAGGTACACACTAGTAATACGATAGAACAAATAATTCTATTAAAAAAATATATACTAGTTACTAGGGTTTCCATGTTGTTGCTAGTTTTAACTTGTTATATTTTACTTTATATAACTTAAATAACAGTTTCACCAGTGAGAAATCAACACTGATAATAAAAGAACAAAAAAAAACGTTAAGTAATAAAGGGCTTTTTTTTTAAATTGGTACTAAGGTGGTATTGAAAAAAGATAATTTTACTTTCCTGGAGAATATAACTGGAATAGTAAGGTGAGAAGTATTGTTTTTTCCAAATCTTTCCGTTTTCGGGTCCATCTAGACTAAAAAAACTTAAATATGTACGTACGTATGTGTCGCACTGATTTTGGTCTTATGTTAACCGAAGCGATTTTCTTCAAATTTGGCTAAGATATTTCTATATTTGAATTATTGATTATAATTTTTTTTTTTAATTCCTTATGTGGTGGGGGGATATCGCGAAAAAACATTTTTAGTTCTGTTCAGAGGCATTTTAGAAAAGATTTTATCAAAGTAAATTTGTAACCTACAATGCACGTAATAAATCTAAAATTTTTTTAAAAAAATCCTCCTCCACCTCTTAAAATTGAAAAATGTGTTTTATTCTTGTGCTCTATATTCCTTCCTTCTAAATATTTTCAAAAATTTTTGAATGTTTATACTTGAAATATAGAGCTCTCAACAAATGACTACATTTTTAAAAAAAATTATATACTCCGTACCTAAAATGGAGAAAGTTTTTTCGAAAATATATTTTTTTCCTATTTTAGTCTTTATTGAAGGTAGTGTTAGATTTACAAAAAAACTTTACTTATATTTATATTTTTTCAAATTTATTCCCCACCACCAAAAAATATTTTTTTTTGGTTTTAGCTTTTATTTTAATAAAAAAAGTTAAAGAGAATTTAAATTTATGTAGTTTTAACCTCTGTTTTATATCCATGTACCAAAATAAGAAGCAGTTTTTTCTTTCATTACTATTGTTAAAAATTGGCGCTGATTCTTTCAGTAATTTAAGTCTTGATTTCTTGTTATTATAAATATTTTCTTGTGATTGAAATATTATATATATATAAAACATTAATTGTTTGAATATGATTGAAATATAACATTAATTATAACCGTTTCATTATAATTGTAAATATATCTGTAAGCGAAATGACTGGAATAGAACTAAGACTGAATTGTAGAACTGGAACTGGACTGTACTGGCGTAGTACTGTGGTCTATATATTGTTGGTGGAACCGCTGATTCGTCAGGAGCCGTGTGAACTGTAAGAGTAGTGTGATGATGACAGGAGCCGAGTGCATACGAAAGGAGCCGAGTGAAGTTTAAAGAGCCGAATGAATCCGACCGAAGCTGAAGATCTTTAAAAGTCCTCTACATTAAATAAAAATTAAAGTTCCAGCATTTAAAGAGAGGCAACAAACAAAAATGAACATTTTATAAGAGTATTTAAAAATTAAATAAGTCATTTAAATAACCTTGAATCTTAACAACATAAAATTTTACTTAATTCTTTTTATTATTTTATAAAAATAAATTTATTTATAAATTTAAAAATTAAATTTATTTATTTAAATTTATTTATTTTGTTAACGCTTCTTTATAAAAAAATAATAATTGTCTCCACAATATAAGGTAGCTCCCAAAATCAAGCATTTTGTTATTTGAAATTTTGGAATCTTAATGTTTAAATTTTATTTAGATTTATAAATTTTTATTAAATTTATTTAAATTTAAATTTATTAATTTTGTTAACGCTTCTTTACAAAAATAGAATAATTGTCCCCACAATATAAGGTAGCTCCCAAAATCAAGCATTTTTTTATTTGAAATTTTGGAATTTTGATGTTTAAATTTTATTTTGGTAATTATTAGAATCAATTAAAAAAGTCATTCATTCGGTGGCCCCAAAATTTAAAAAAAATTAGAAGATTTTTGTTTTTACTAAGAAATTAAAAACAACATTCTTAGTGATTGAATTACAAAAACTAATTAAGAATTCTTAACTAAAAAGAAAAATGGAAATCCTTTGATGAAAATGATTATTTTTTAATAATTGTGATTTAAAACTTTTATAGGGTTTTCTTTTTACTTTTTATCTCTTTTCCTGACTTAAAATCACCTTCATCTTATCTCTAATACAATCAAATTTTAAATCTTCTTTGATTTTCTCAACTTTTTCAGAATCTAAAAATTGCAGAATATCTTTTATTGCTAAACTGTTGTAGCGTGTCTTACTCGCTACAACAGTTTAGCAATATTAGATTCTCAAATCCTAGATTTATTTGTCTTCATAGGTTCTTAATTTTATTATTCCAATCATGCTTGTTTTATTTTCTTTTCTGGAAACTTTTTATTGAAAATTGAGCTTGTGCATGGAAATAACCAACAAAAACGGTGTTTCATATAATAGTGATGAGATATTCATTTAAAGTTAAAAAAAAAAAATGTTTTCTAGAAAAAAAAAGTGGATATATTTTTAGATTCGAATTTTTTTTTTAAGTTCACCTTGAGAAAAAAAGTAAAATAAAAAAAATTCTATTAGAAAATCATTTAAAGTTGAAAGGTTTTCTAGAAAAAGATTTTGATATATTTGTAATATCTTTAATATCCTTTTTTAAGTTCTTCTTGAAAAAATGTATTAGACCATGGTTTTGTTGAGTTTTTTTAATACTAGTATATTTTGTTGAATATGTGTTGTTTTGCTGTTTGTTACATGATGCCTGGATATATTGACATGTTTATTTACATATGGTAAGCAAACATAATCCGGGATGTGTAATAACATAACGTTAATTATATCTAGAATATTCCTTGACATTCATCCCTACTACATTCATCACTGTGAACAATATTTTTGCTCTTTTCATAAATATTACATTTCTCGTTAGAATCCAAAAATTAATTTTTATTTCCTTATACGATATAAAGCAAGTATTGAGATTGCGAAATGTTTTCGGTTTTCAGATGTTAACGGAAGTATCTATTTTGACCATCGTTGAATCCATTTTGACTAGTTTCGGCGTGATATCTTACGTACTTACGTATGTATCTCGCATAACTCGAAAACAATTAGTCGTAGGATGTTAAAATTTTGGATTTAGAACTGTTGTAACATCTATTTATGCACCTCTCCTTTTGATTGCAATCGACTGGACCAAAAGTGTCCAAAAAAGCCCAAAGACCAAATTTGTTGAATTTTGAACTTTTTCTTAACTGCAGTAATATAACCTCATTGAGAGCTTTTCAACGATATATCATGTGATACTTATTTTCATTGGTTCCAGAGTTATAGCCAAATGAAATTTTAATTAAAGAAATATTTGGATCTTATAAGGGGGAAGGCACATCAGTTCGAATCAAACTTCATCTCCTTTTCTTTTAATTTAAATATGTTCATTTATTAATAATTATTAACCTCTTATTGTAAAAACAAATTTACGATATTATAATATTTCAATAATAATAAAAAAAAAAATTATGAAAAAATATCACGTCATTATTGAAATAAAATTTTATGTACTTTTCATTTAAAAAAAAAATGTGTGTAATTTATTAGGCCTATAAGGACGTCATGTGGTGTCACATCGGATTTTTACTATTTTATTCGAAACAGATCTGTTATTAATGTATTAGGGTGTTTTATTTGTTTCTGCTATTTTGGAAAAATGTAATTTAATGAAATATTATTTAAGAAAATTAATTAAACGTTAAATAACAGTTTATGTAATGTAATATAATATAAAGCTATTATTTGATGATAAACCACGGTAATTTGATCTGACAGATCTTTAAATAGCTGTTTTGATTGTTCCATGAGACGTTATGGTTTATAGTATTTTTTAAAAATGTTGTATATTATTTTAAATCAGAAAATGCTTTCTTACCCTATAGGCTAAGTAAATTAAGTTAAATCAACATTTTTATATAAATATTTATATTTTCCATGATTCGTTTCTTATTTCTAATCAATTATTATTTGTTGTAGGAGAATTCAGTTGATGAAAATATTTTAGATATTAATTCAGCTGATAAGATCTTTAAAGCAAATGATAAAAACGGATAAAATATAGTAATCAATAATAACTTACGGCATCCACATCTTGTTATAAAAAAAATTTATAAACGGATTCTAGCTAATCAGGAATCTAGGTTAATCTTTCCATTTTTATAATCCATCAATATTCTCAATTTCTTACTGTAAAAATCAGTAATAACTTTACAAAAATGGAGAGATAGATGAATAACTTCGACTTCTGATTGGCTGGATTGCATTTCCTCATAATTTTTAAATAAATAGATAGGTATGTAGTACATTCTTATTTATTCCCTGAATTTTACTCAAATTTTTACATGATTTAACTACTGAGTTAATAATTAAAAGGAGCTGTCTGACAAGTGAATTCGTTCATGCCAAAATAACTAGAAAAAGAAGGGATGAAAACTAGAGTACAGAAAATGGAAATAGCGTATCAGTTAATTGGAAACCTGAAAAATAAAAAAAAACATTCTTACCAAGAAAAGCCCAATATAGTACAATAATCCTTCCAGAAACCTTGATTTAGAAACACTAAAAACATTTTAAAAAAAAAAAATGCTTAAATATAAGGATTACAAATAGATGGAAACTATTGAAACAATGAGGAAAAGAAGAATAAAAATCTAATCCACTCTTCTTTCGCCAGTTTGCACTTCCTGTTTATAGCATTTCTTAATTGCCGATAGTTCCTTTTACTTTCTTCATCACTAGCATTCTTATATTTTCTACGTTCATCCATCAGCTGCAATATATCGTCTGAAACCCAAGGTTTTCTACCAGTTCTCTTTATTTCGCCTAAGTTTGCTTCTGCTGATTTAAGAATTTCCTTTTTAACATTCTCCCATTCTTTTTCTACATTTTCTACCTTATCTTTTTTACTCAGACCTCTTGCGATGTCCTCCTCAAAAATCTTCTTTACCTCCTCAAAAATCTTCTTTACCTCCTCTTCCTCAAGCTTCTCTAAATTCCACCGATTCCTCTGACACCTTTTCTTCAGGTTTTTAAACCCCAATCTACATTTCATTATCACAAAATTATGGTCGCTATCAATGTCTGCTCCAGGGTAAGTTTTGCAGTCAACAAGTTGATTTCTAAATCTTTGCTTAACCATGATATAATCTATCTGATACCTTGCAGTATCGCCTGGCTTTTTCCAAGTGTATATTCTTCTTTTTGTATGTGATATGAGATTTTATATGTGAAAGAGATACATATAGGAAGTTGGTTGATGAATTTATATTTAAAGAAAAATACGTAAAAGTAATTCTCGCCTAACCTAAAAACTTAATCCACCGGGTTGGTCTGGTCTAGTGGTGAACGCGTCTTCCCAAATCAGCTGATTTGGAAGTAGTGAGTTGTAGTGTTCAAGTCCTAGTAAAGTCAGTTATTTTTACCCGGATTTGAATACTAGATCGTGGATACCGGTGTTCTTTGGTGGTTGGGTTTCAATTAACTACACATATCAGGAATAATCGAACTGAGACTGTACAAGACTACACTTCATTTACATTCATATCTATCATCCTCTGAAAGGTAATTACCGGAGGCTAAACAGGAAAAAGAAAGTAGAACATAAAAACCTTAAATTAATAAACTTAAATCTAAAAATATTTAATGATCGCGATTTGCTTGTTAAAAATAATATTTATATTTTATTTACTTTTTTAAAAGCGTTGCTTTTATTAAACAGTCGATGAAAATTATTTAATTTGGAAAAACGGATAATGAATAGTTAGAAATAATAGTGCCCATTACGCATCTTTGGTTTATGGAGTGATGAATCACACGCTAGACGTGCAAATATGTTCTTAATTACAACTTCGCAATCCTAAATTGAACTATTTTTATGTTTGAATTGTTAAACTTTTGTTTTATCTATCATTTTTATATTTTTATAGACGTCGTTTTTTTATAAAATGTTCAGTTTCGAAGTATTGCTGAAACTGAAGAAAAAAAAAATAATGAAATTTTCCTTCACCACCAATGGCAACCAAGGGTTGTCCATCAAAAGACAGTTTGCCAGAAGATGTTCGTTAAGGTCAAATAGGGCACACGTTATTTCAGAGCATGTGAAAAAAGCTACATTAAGATGTTGGATATGAAAAAACTATACAATTTTTTGTGTATAAAATGTAAAGTGCCATCTACATTCAAAATGTTTTTAAGAATTTCATTCCCACCAAAGGAACTAAATAATTTTTTTTATAAAAAAAAGTTAAGAGTTTATTTTTAACTGTATGTCAGTTTAATAAACTGCAATATTAATTGTTCATATTTCTTCAGAAAATGACATTTTTTGTATTTTCTTTTTGGCAAAGGTGCGTTAACGAATCATTCTATTCTTGTGCAATAATTGATTTTTTTGTTGATATGAAAATATTTCTAGCTTTATATACATACATAAAAGTAGATGAACAAAGGGTTTATTTAGAAAAAAATTGCCGGAAGATATCTTTTTCCGGAAGATAATGCATTAATAAAAAAATAATGCTATTTCCTTTACAGTGTTATACAAAATAATTTTTAGTTTTTGTACATGTAGATTTTTATATTTTTGCAAAAAAAGATAATTATTTTAATGTACGAAGTGTTATTTTGTTATAAGAAATTTAATACTGTTTATTTTCTTTTTCATTATTTAGCAAGAAATATTTTGTTTTTCTACAAATTATTTGTAGGTTTGAATTTTTTAACTTTACATGTTTAATTTATTAAATTTTCAGGGTCGGTCTTTTATATTTTATATTTCTTTTTGTATTTTTTTTGTATAATTTTTCCCGCAAGACATATAAAAAACAAATTATATGAGAGAATTAAACATGAATTAAATGAAAAACAAACTAAACTATTTTTATTATTTAATATTAAAATATATTTTCTATTTATAAGAAAATTAAATTTGTAACTGTAATTTGATGACATAATAAAACTTTCGAGTAGACCTTACAAGCATCAAGTTTAAACTCACTCACCACTGTAACTTACTGCATAAGCTTGTATAAAAATTCACCGATACAAAGTCATAAATCCAATATAAAGTCTGTAGTCGACCTTAAATTGAGCGTAACATCATTAGTTTTAGAGATTTTCGAGCCAAAAAATGTCATACATGAATGGTATTTTCTAATCCTCTTACAACAAAACAAAAAAAAAAATTTCACCCTCACTTCCTCAAATTGAGGTTACGTTTCCTCTTGTCGACAATTTGAGCGTACCTCAGGAACGATTCGACCAATTTTCATCAAATTTTCAGATGAACAACTTCAGATACACTAATAAAGCAAATGTAAATTTCAATGAAATTGATTTGATAGTTTTAATTTGTTTATATAGATAATTTTGGTTTAATTATCATCACGTACTGATTATTTTCTTTGGGAGAACCAAAATGAAAAAAGTTTTTCATTTCTCAAGAACAGAAAACATTTCCACCGTTTTAACTTTCAAGTCTCCATAAATATTGAAATAATCAGTTTTTTGTTGTATTATAAAACAAGAAATAAGAATTTTTACTAAAAATTTAAAAAAAAGGATTCATTAGGTTGGTTACTGTTTTTCAATAAAAATAAATTATTTTATCAAAGATACAAATAGAGCTTAAGATGATTGAATTAAAAAGAAATAAATTACCGATTTTTTATTGCGAGTAATGAATTTTCTACGTGTAAAAAAATGCCAAGCTTGATTTTTCTTTTTAAAAAATGTTATGAGTTCATTAAAATCCAGAACTTTCTAGATGGCAATTGCATATGTTACCCTTTTACTTCATAGTTGCAAAAAAATAGAAATGTAAAAATATAAAGTAAAAGAATACAGTATTGCTTAGATTTGGAAAGTAGATAGGTAGATCGAGTACGCAGTAAAGTTTTAAAACGAACAAAAAAAAATCCCTTTCGGCAAGTCGGATGCGGAGGTAGATTTCACCGGTGCTATGTAGGGGATATCGACCTACGTGGCGCGAGTGGTAGCGTCTCGGCCTTTCATCTGGAGATCCTGGGTTTGAATCCCGGTCAAGCATGGCATTTTCACACCGTAAAAATCATCCATGTCATCCTCTGAAGCAATATCTAACTTGGTCCCGGAGGTTAAAAAGGAAAAAAGTTGGTGATAAAAAAGATTTCCACCTTAAAGTTAAGAAAATCTTCAAATTTACTCAATACGACATGTTGCATGTGAAAAAAAGTTTCACAGGTTTCACAGCATACGATAAACATTTTACAATTTCAGCAACATTTTGGTATCCCTTGCCGTAAGGGTTGGGCATATCAAAAATTGTTTCTGACAAAAGTTTTAGGTAATGTTTAGAGGATTAACGACTAATTTAAACAGATTCGATACTGTGCCTATTAAGGGAGGTATGATTTTTTTTTTGTCTTCGAAACCTCATGTTTTCCATCCTCCGGGCCTATGGTTGGTGATATCAAAAAACTTTTCTTAGATAAGTTTTAGGTCCTTATCCAAATAATAGTAGGAATTTTAAGCGAATTCGTTATTTTACTTAAAAAAGCTATAGCGATATTTTGTTTTTTTCGAAAAAAGCCCCCTCTTTTCCATTCCCCATGGTCCGATTTTTCCCATTAACGAACTCGACCGAGATTTTGGGACGTTATATTTTACATATCAATTATAGTTATCAATATACATATCACGGCAGTTATCGTGTCCTTAAGAAAGTAAAATATATATTTATATAAACTTTTGAACTGACGGTGGTTTTGGGGAAGGTAAATCGCGAAGATATGTCGAAATGTTCCGGAAGTCAAATCATGTTATCCATTACAATAAGTTGGTAGAAATAGGTATTATGGAATGATACGAAAAAGTGGAAAAATTGAAATATTTTTATTAGAAATTTATTTATTTATTTTTTTTTAAATTCCAATTGTAAATTATTTCAAAAGAAATTAAAAATTTGATAATTACTTTTTACTATGTTGACGTTATGTGTGTAGAATTATTTGATTAGCTCAAATGAGATTACAAAGGGTTTTATTGTACGTTGTGTTAGATCTCTCCCTAATCATATTCCATTACCTTCTATTTTGCCTGGTTATTCGTTCGTTTACTTAACTGCGAGTCCGTGCGTTTGTATAAGTTTGTAATACGCGACAGTCGTTGAATAAACGAATACAATGAATGAAAGATAAAAATAGAAGAGTTGGTTAGTCGATATAGAAGCCCCTTTTTCCGGCTAGATAAATTTAGGTAGGTTAAGTTTGTGTAATATTTATACGGTTTAAAACAAGAATTACGTAATACGTTATTAGTATATTACACCCTAAATAAATCTCATTACCAAACAAAAATAAAGTCTGTTTTTTTTTTAAATAACCTAATAATATGTAAATGAAACTCCGTTATTCTCAGGTTTCATGAGTTGCTGATTTATTGTTATTGTTGTTTTTTTTTTCATTATCCGGAAAACTATATGTGTTTTTATTATTCTTTAAATGACTCTAAAAAAGGAAAAGGTTCTCATTTTGATCTGTTTTTTTTTTTTTATTTGTTTAATTTATGTTTTTAACTATGTGTGTATATATATATAATATTATTATTTTCATATCTTAAATTTAGTCTTTTTGAAGTCACCTCAATTTAAAGGTTATAACTTCTTGAAATTTTTTTTAATTTAGTTCAGGTAATTTTATTAATACAGGAAGAATTAATTTTTTTTAGTATTTGCAAAAGTTTGTGTATTTAATTCTATAAATTTATGTATTTAAGCAATTCAGATTGATTTTCAGTGATTGTAAATTGCATTATTTTCTGTTAAATTGAAGATCCCGTGTTTTAATCTAGAAAAACTTCCAAGATCTCTCTATCATCTTATAAAAAAAAATGTGTGAAGTTTTAAAAAATATCCCTAATAAACTGTAGTATAAATAACTGGAAAAATTGCTTTATCTCTACTGTAATGGATAATGTCTTTTTGTTTGTTCCAGATAACCGCGAAAACTACTAAATAATCATTTCGAAATTTTAACTGTAGCTTACTTATGACTCCTGGTATATTTACCGCTGTCTTGTCTTTTCGTTACTTTATTTATTTTTTTGAAAAGTTATAAAGTCATTTTTTTTTTGTCTTCAGTCATTTGACTGGTTTGATGCAGCTCTCCAAGATTCCCTATCTAGTGCTAGTCGTTTCATTTCAGTATACCCTCTACATCCTACATCCCTAACAATTTGTTTTACATATTCCAAACATCAAGTCATTCCAATCTAAAATTTTACAATAAATGAGGAAACTAAAAGTGGTATAATTTTTAATAAAATAAAAAAAAAAATTGTTTTCTTATATAAAATAAAAAAAAAATTACAATGAAATTGTAAATCGCACGGTAAGAGTCTCGCAGATATCATTTCTTCCGCTCAAAAAACAAAAATTTCTGTAATATAAATAAAACATTTTTTAACAAAACGATATTGATATTCAAAGAGTATCTGAGAAGAAAAGATTAGAAGCTTTTGAAATGCGGTGCTATAGGAGAATGTTAAAAATCAGATGGGTGGATAAAGTGACAAATGATATTGCGGCAAACAGATGAAGAAAGAAGCATTTGGAAAAATATAGTTAAAAGAAGAGACAGACTTATAGGCCACATACTAAGGCATTCTGGAATAGTCGCTTTAATATTGGAAGGACAGGTAGAAGGGAAAAATTGTGTAGGCAGGCCACGTTTGGAATATGTAAAACAAATTGTTAGGGATGTAGGATTTAGAGGGTATACTGAAATGAAACGACTAGCACTAGAAAGGGAATCTTGGAGAGCTGCATCAAACCAGTCAAATGACTGAAAACAAAAAAATAAAAATAAAAATAAAACAGTAACAACAATTTAGATAATTGATATTTCTTTATAAAAATTAATGATGGTAGAAACTTCTACGAAATAAGTATTGAAAATGTTAACTATAAATTGATTAGAAAAATATTTTTAAAAAGATGTATTTTCTGTAAGTGTAAAATATTTTTTAGTTACCCTATAATTTCCTTATTATAATTAAATAGTAATTTCCCTGTAATAGGGAAATAATAATATTTTCCCTATTTATAATTTAATAATTTTTCTTTTAGTTCCTTAGGTGATAAGTATTTTTTGATATTTATTAAAAAAATGTTAGTCATTTTTTTTTAAGTACTTTTATTTATAGTCGCATCAACAGTTAAGTCATTAGAGACGTATCAGTGTAATGTAACTTTACTGGTAAATTTTGTAATCTTAAACAAACTGAGGTCGACTATTTCTAAGACGTTTGGTTAATTGAAACCCAACCACCAAAGAACGCCGGTATCCACGATATAGTAGTTAAATCCTTATAAAAGTAACTAACTTACCTTTTATTTATTTAAAGAAATTAACAGTTGTATTTTGAGTGGAAATGTTGCAAAAAATTTATATTAATTAATGCTATTTTTCAGTTTGTTTGTATTAATGTTTAATAATTTTTCTTTTTAGTTTTAATATTAAACTTTTTCGGAAAAAAAAAACAATAATCAACGTCAATCAAAAACTATTAAAGATAAATTGATGAAAATTTATATATACGTTCTTCTTACGGTGTAAGTGCACAGTGAGAAAGGATTTTTTGAAATTCTGAATTTAAAGGGTTAAAATGAGAACATCTAATCGTACTATTTTTTTTTAATTTTTTTTTTATTTCTCGGTAACAAATGAAGATATCAACTTGATTTTTGGTATGTGTAATTTTTATATAAATATCTGAAAACTAATTTCTAGATTTTTTGAAATTCAAACTTGAAAGGGATGAGGAAAGGTAAAAACTTTTTGAATGTTTGAAAGATTTCCCCCCATTTCCTGATATACTAAACGAGATATTCACTACATTTGGACGTATAAACACTCTTCAGATAAATATCAAAAAACAATTTTCTGGTATTTTGAATTATATTTTGGCAGCTAAATAACAAATTTTTTTTACATTTTTGCTACAGCTATTTAATCAAAAGAAATTTGGTAACATTATGATGGTAATTTATGTTTGTCATTCTCATTATGTATTTCGCAAGCAAAGGGGCGAAGAGAAATTTAAAAATCATCTATTGGGGTACTGTACTGACCAAACTGTTGCTCTGAAGAAATTACAATACACTGATAGTTTTATAAATTAGACGGGCTTTCATTTTTATTTATCATTATTCTCACAAGCTTAATGAACACAGGAAGGTCCGGGGGTCAGAGCACCTGGCTAAACGGGAAGGGTGAGCGAAGCGAAAAAGAAAGGTAGAAAAAATAGAAGAATGCTTGCAAATTTTCCCCGTTTCTAGCTATTCCAAAAAAAATAATCACTTGATTTCGATGCGACGATGTACGACGCGGCGGCTTTACCAACACAGGTACTGCCACTTCTGCCTCCGGTTACTTAACTATAAAACATAAAAAAATTTAGAAATAAGTACAATCATCTCATAATGGTATTTTTCGTTTAACGCTAAGAACCAGGCAAAATACATTTTTACCCGTACAAAAGATGGATGACCATTTTGAAGACGCAGACTGACGATTTTGAAACCCGCTTTCTTCAAGATCACTCAATGCTCGGGTCGTATACTGACCAAACTGTTGCCCTTAAGAAATTACAATACACTGATAGTTTTTATAAATTTAACAGGTTTTAGTTTTAGTATTCAACATGCATGTGAGAACAGCATGAATTTATTGAACACAGAAGGGATCAGGGGGTAAAACCTCTGGCTAGACTGACCGAGCAATAAGGAATTAATATTACATATCGAATTTTTAAGTATTTAAATTAATTGATTTTGAAAATATAATATTTAAAAATTATTACAATTAAATCAATTTTTAATAATTAACAGGAATATTTTAGCTATTTATTTATATTATAAATTTAATATATTTTAATGTCTTCTGTTAATTTTTTCAGGATATAATTTAAAAGTAAAATGCAAACTACGTTTTATGAACATTTTTGTGTTGAGATTTTCAGCAAAAACAAAATAGAATATTTTCTTAAATTTGATTGAATCGCGTCGTTTTCATTTTAGTTTAAGCCAATAAAATTATTGTAAACCATAAATTTGGGTTAATACGTAATAAATTAATAATTTTCTGAAGCCTATTTTCCGTAAGATTTTTTTTTCTAAATAATTAAATATTTTATATATATTTGATCGGTATATATATATATATATATATATATATATATATATATTTATAATATATACTCGTATACATACAGACAAGTGTTAAAATACCATCGAAACTTAACTGTAACGTTTATTTTTTAATTTATGTTTAAAAAACTTGAAATTTAAAGATATATTATAGATAATATTAAAGATAATCAGGAAATCAAAAATTGTTAATGAAATATGATAAGTACTTTGTATTATAAGTATTTTATATAAGTGATACGTACTTTGTTTTATGAGATCTTCTCAAATTTGATCCATCTGAAGGCTGAGTGTGGATCAGGTCCTCTCCGTTCTGGAGTCTCATGCTTGGGCGTGGGCCTCTCCGACCTGATCGTTTTGGAGTCTTCGCTCGGGTGTGGGCCGAGTCCTCTCCGTCATAGAGTCTCCGCTCTGGTGTGGGACATGTCCTCTCCGTTTTGTAGTCTTCGTTCGGGTGTGGGCCGAGTCCTCTCCGTCCTGGATCCTTCGATAGGGTGCATCCCGGGACTTGATCGTACTAGAATCTTGACTTGGGTGTAGGTTGAGTCCTAACCGTCCTGGCGTCTTCGCTCAGGTTTGAGCCGGGTCCTTTCCGATCTGATCGTGTTGGGAGTCTTCGCTTGGGTATGGGCCGAGTCCTCTCCGTCATAGAGTCTCCGCTCGGGTGTGGGACGTGTCCTCTCCGTCTCGCTAATAATAAATAGTGTAATAAATTTTGTAATTTAAATAACTAAAATTGAAACCTTGCTCTTACGTTTCGAGGCATTTTAACATTTCTTACGGTGGTATTTCAATCATTGAAATGGTTGTTTTGTATATATATATATATATATATATATATGTGTATGTTAGTGTTTGTGTATATTTATCTTTAATACAAAAATCATACATGATAGTTTAAGAAAATTACTCATTTGTTATGTATGAATCCTCAACACGTTTATAGATCAAAATATGCACTTAAAATATTACTGGCATACAGCTATAAAAAAAGTAACTTGATTCAATCAAATTTAATAAAATATAATTTTTTTTAATTTCAATTTAAGGTATTCTCTTTCTGTCTTTAGTTTTTCTGAAAATCTTAATACATAAATTGTTCATAAAAATAGTTTATATTATAATTAATTTTACATTATAGCCTAAAGCCGATATAGTAGTGATAAGTTGAAAATCAGTTATTTAACAAATAATTCTCGATTTCGAAGGTTCTGTGTTTTAAAACCTAGTAAAGATTAGATGCTTTTATACGGATTTGAATATTAGAGAGTGGATAACGGTGTACGTACATTGCTGGTTAGGGTTCAATTAACCACATATCTGAGGAATCGGTCTGTGCCTGTACAAGAATACACGTCACTTACATTTCATACATATAATCGCATATGATGGAAATGTAGTCATTATAAAAATAAATTTAATCACAGAAAATTCGGCATGTAAAAAAAATAATTAACATCATATTATATTAATTGTTATAATAAAAAATAAATTGTTATAATATTCCTGTTAATTATTAATAATCGATTTAATTTGTAATAGTTTTGAAATATTATATTGTTAATACAATTTGATTTATATATTTAATTAATATAAATATTAATTTTATTTAATTCATCAATGTATCATCGAATCTCACGTTTTGAGTATTCCATGCTGTGAAACATGTTTTTGCTTAATACTTTCAAATTTCAAATGTTGTATATAATATAACATATATATATATATATATATATATATATATATGTATTCAATATATATATATATATTATGAACAAATTAAAAAAAAACATTATATTAAATATGGTTTCACAAATATAACATTAAAACTGACAAAAAAAATTAATAAACATTAATTCAGGTACAGGAAAGTAAGCAAAAGCAAAAATTATAATGAAATTTTTTTCTACAGTTTTCTTTAAAATTATAATTATTAATTTCTATACCTAAATAGTATGAATTCAAAATATTTAGCATCTAAAAACAACTGTTCTTAATTTTTATTGATTAAAACATTTTTCTGTTAAGTTTTGTTCTCTTTGAGTATTTAACAAAGTTAATATACTTCAAATCAGAAAACACGTGTTTTTTCATCGAATTTTTCTATTTTACATTGAACATCTTGAAAACTACAGGAGATACAATTGTGGGACTTGATATATTCGATTACTTCAGGCCAAAAAACATAAGAAACCATCAAGTTTACCCTTATATAACGCCATAAAAACGTCAATATGTATATTGAATATAAATCAATATTTATATTTAAATAATGATTATTTAATTAAGCATTAATAATATTTTTACGTATGGTTATTTAAAAAAACCGTTTAATTAGTGGTTAACCATTTTAATTGTAAAATGGTTATAAAAAAAAAAAATAAAAAAATTGATTTGGATAGATTTTTGTGGTTACCGTGGACATTTTTCTAGTTAAAGTACCTCAAACCAAATATCAAATCACTCTATCATTATCTAAGAGTAGATTATTGTAAGCGATTATCTCTGTGTTTGGCACCGGAAAAGATTTTTTTTTTAATTTATCCGTAATGATCTAAATTTAAAATTAATGAATATACTATTAGTTTTTGTTTTTTTTTTTTTTTGGCTAAAGGTAATTAAACTTCGCTATATTAATTTTTACTAAAAATGTTAAAATCAAGTATTTAATTTGTTGAACTGTATTTAGTGTAATGCAGATTGGATTTATTTTCCCAACAAATAGAGAAGAATAAATGAAGCAAAAGAAAAGTGATTAACTCATTTTTAAATTCTTACTCTTATTGGGAGAGTATGAGTTCATAAAAATATACAAAATATTTTGAATGATCGCTGTAGTGGATACCAGCTGGCTTCTAAATCAGCCGGTCTTAGGCTTAATTACTGGTAAAGTTCTGATATTTTTTCAGCTGTCATTTCATCCGCGTCATTCTTTCTTCTTAAAATATATGCTTTGCTTGTTCTTAAATTATAAAACTAGAATATATTAAAAAATTGAAATGTAATAATCTCTGGGGATTATTAGCAAATCTGTGCAGCAACCTTTCCTTTTAAGATTATAAAAAACAGTTAATATTCTATAAAATACGTGCTTATTGGATTACTTATTTGCTAGTTTAGCTTCTGGCTTTGGAAATTCATTAAATTTTTCTATATATTAAAAATCAATAAAATTTATTAATGGATTTAATAACTGTCATATCCGACAAAACATTACGGTTTACTCCATCGATTCGAACGAACGGTTTGTCAGTAAACAAGCATTCAAAATTTTCCATAGCACATATTTGAAATAGCTTCATCAAAAATTAAATTTTGAAATTTTGGACTCCCACATTATGAAATTCTAAAATTGAAATTCTGTGTTAGGGTTAATACTGTTATTTTAATCATAAAGAAAACCCGACGAATTTGAAATTTCCCTTCAGTGACACAGTTTGGAAAAACTAGTGCATTAACATTATTACTTATAGGTTAAAACAACTTTTGTAAAAAAAAAAAACTTCAACAGTTAAAACATGAAATCCATTTAAAGAGGAAGGGATTGGTAATCAAATATTTAAACTTCTTAAATATTTGTATCTCTTTGGGGATTAAAATATAAGGTGAGTGCACATCCGGGGAGAAAACGAATTTACGAAGAGAAAATTTATATTATATTTATATTTACAAATTTTATTGAAGAATGCCCTAACCGAGGCGCTCTTCAGCATTACAATGCAATCCATTTTTATATAAATTATTTAGTAGTATGACAGACATCTCATAATCAAATAGCACCTAATCCTTTTCGAGTTTAAAAGGAACTTTTTAAAACATACTGCTAGCGGAGTAAAGTTAATTCTGTTCGCAGAAAAGAAGGATTTTTAACAAAACCTATTTTATTCAAAACGCTAACAATGTTCATAACAAAGAAAATGATAAAACCTACAAGGAATCGTGAATATTTTACTATAAAATTTCAATAATCTTCTGTTAAAAAGAGTAGAAAAATGAAATTAACCCTTCTAATTAATTTCTCTTTATTTTAAAAGTAAGTAAATGTATAAGAACCAAAGGAAGTAAATTAATTTCAATTAATAAAGGTTAACATGTCTTTAATTCCGCATTATAAAGATTTAAATTAGGAGGAACACTTATCCAATTTATCTCCGAGAATCGTTATTTGACTCACCAAAAAGAACTTTCAATTTCAATGAAATTAGGCGGTGATATCGGATTTAGACATCGCTTATAATACATACGAAGTATGTCATTAATTTTGAAAGCTTATCTTTGCGACATTAAATTTAAAGCTGGAGCTTATTGTAGCCTTAGAGTACAGTCTCGTTACGAACCGACGTTACGTAGTTTAATAATTAACAAAAAGTATAAATTTCATTCCTTATTAGCAATATCTTAAGAACATTGTATTTCCCTGCATGATCTCATTATTTCGAGAAGTTATCTCTAAAGTAAAGACCGTTTCATTATAAAAAAATTTATTCTGAAAATTATATTTTTTTATTTCTCTTAAACTACATACGTCACACTATTTCTGTATATAATCGTATATGAATTAAGACATTTATCGTAGCGGTACACTAGCCTCAATATACCCTCGTCGTATTCTTCTGCCGCTAGTCCATTTAGCCACTGATTAACAGAATTTTTAAGTTCATCGTCACCCGCGAATCGCTTACCACTCAAAAATTCGTTCAATTTCCCAAAAAAATGATAATCAGGAGCTACGTCCGGACTGAATGGTAGGTGATCGTAAATTTCCCATTCAAATGTTAAATTACGTGTCGGACGTGCATTATTGTGCAGTAGGACGACCCCGTCGGTCAGCCGCTCACGTTCCCGATTTTGAATGGCGTGCCGTAACTTAGTTTCGCAATAGGCTTCTGCATTTATAGTAATTCCACGTGGCATGAAATCGATCAGCATTATGCCAAATCGATCCCAAAAGAGCCATCAGTTTGCGTCCAAATTTTTGTGGCTTGACCTTTGTTTGTCTGGTTGGTGATTGAGGATGACGCCATTCAATTGACTGCCGTTTTCTTTCTGGCGTATAATACGAAATCCATGTTTCATCGCCGGTAACGATTGAATTAAAGAACTCATCACCTTTTTCTGTGAACCGCATCAAAAATACGAAAGCAGATCCTATTCTGATTTTTTTGTGACGTTCCGTTAAGTCGTGGAGCAGCCAACGTGCACGAACCTTTCTGAAGCCTAAAATGGTCATCATGAACAATGCGACCGATAACAGCTCTTGAAACATCATGAAAAAGAAGAGCCCGGTCGGAAATCGTTGAGCGATGCAATTTTCTGAATTCATCATCGACGCGTTTCAACAAGTCCTCAGTGATTATCGAGGGCCTTCCCGAACTTTCTTCATCATGCGCATTAATTTTGTTATTTCTAAACCTTTCACACCATTTTCAGACGTTTATTTCATTCATTAAATTATCACCGTACACAGCAACCAACTGCCTATGAATTTCAGCCGGCGTTTTGATGGTTTAAAAAACGTACGACTCCATGTATTTCACACTCGGGCGGCAACATCTATTCTCCTATTCATTTTATAACGTAGTAACTCACACGTAATCAAAGATACTACAACACGACAACTTAAGACAACAATGCAGTGTACATTACTAGCACGGCCATGAACGACACAGGTTCGCCAACCTAAAGGAGAGAAATTTCCCAGCAGTCTTTACTTTAGATATACCTCGTATTTTACTAACTTTAGGCCGTAAAATATTTTCTTTTTACGAAGCTTTTTTGTTCAAGCTGTAGCTGAAGAGTACAAGGATTTAAATATTTAAAGAAGAATTTTTATGTATTTCATTGAAACAGATTAAATAGCAAATAAATCTTAGTATAATCTAAATCGTAAAATATTTATTTTAAATTTCTGTGCTGGGGGGTTAGCGGTACAGAAATCATTTAAAATCATACTTGGGAAATAAAAATACACTATTAAATCTACCATAAAAAGCAAATTAAAATGATCATTTAATTCTTAAGCAGTGTTTTACGTAGAGAAGACAGCAATACATAAAAGAAAAAGCTAAAACTAATTCACGTAACTCTAAATCAGCGTTTCTCAACCTGGGAGTCACGGTAATATGAAAGGAGGGTCGCGAAATTAGCCTACACTTTACGCGTAAACAATAATGAAATCATTTTCTGACGAAAAATTCGTTTATTATAAGCATTTTACTTACATTTACAAACACTAATAAACTAATAAAATAAACTAATGACATGGTTGTTTTTTTTTTTTTATTTAAAAGGTTTTCCATACGTGAATCTATGTTAAAGCACACAAATACAAATTGTTTTCAAGCGATATAAGACTTTCCGTATATTCAGTTTTTAGCACAACCATAGCTGAAAACCCCTTTTCACGGAGGTAAGACGTAGCGAAAGAGATTAATATTTCCAGTGCTTCTGTGACTAAATCTCTATATTCACTTCGACGATCAAGTCAAAACACATCTAAATCGTCAGATGTGAATTGTGGTTGTAACGTTTTATCGACAGACATTTCTATAACCTGATCTTGAATCTCAGCCGGTAACTTAGCAGCTGCAACAACGTTTTCACAAAACGGATTCAGTACTGATCTCTTCGAGAGAATTCATTTTTATCTTCTGAGAGATACTCCGCAAGTTGAATTTTTAGCTCACGCAAATGCATCTTCATGCTATCCAATCTGTGGTGAATAATAATGTCTTTTTCATCCAAATTTTTCTGAATATAATCGGAAATGAGTGGAAACATATCAAAATTTTTACTTTGAGAATGATTAATTCTAATATCAAGCTTCTCAATAAAAGCAGGAACCATGTCTGTCAATAATATGATATTTTTTTCGCGTCCTTGTAAATTCACATTCAAGCCGTTTAAATAAGTAAGCCAGCAGTATAGTACTGAGAGCACGACGTTTTCAAACGTATATGTATGTTCGAATATGACGCTCTTACATCGAATATTAAGCAAGCAAACCTAATTACAATAAGCACGTACACACCAAGTTGGAACCTGTAAATTGCTCATGTTTGTACAGTATATACATGCACGAGTATATTCATACCCGTCACTATGAACGCAGCTAAATAGTTTTAACAAGGTTTCATTGGGTTGGGTTTGGGAGTTCGCGAAGTATTCATTATATAATTTTGCAGTTATTGATTATTTTTGTTGGTTACTCAATTTTTATTGAAATTTTAATTGTTTTACATTCTAAATACTTAACCTTAGTACTCCTTCCAGAGATAATAATGTAATTAATTGTCCATTGTCATCATAAACGAATATGCTACTGTTATATTCAGTCGATCTTTTTGACTTCCTCTCTATAGTAGTAATAAGCAGATTTCTAATTTTTGCGCTGTTTTCTAGCATTTACTTATTGACTCTCATTCGTATAATATTAGTACTTTAAATTTTGTACAAACTGTACGTAATTTATTAAAGATAATCAGATACATTCCTTTCTGAAAGTTTACAGTCTTAAATCATCATATGATCATTTATTTTCTGCTGAAGTGTTTTCAGAATTTTTTTTGAATGAATAATAGAAAACTGATAATCCGCTTTGGGGGAAAGTGTATGCTAATAATCTGGGGTTATTATTTAATTACGTAAATTTAATAGTAACAAATCCTTTCCAGGGATGCAGGTTTTGAAATTTAGAATTTAAGAAGTATGCCTTTTTAGAGAAGTTAGCATTTTTGTATTAATAAAAAGAATATTGAAGTTATGCTACTTACTGAAATTCTTAATTGATGAACGAAAATAAATTTTGGTTTGAATAAAAGGTCAGAATCAGCTACATTTTCTAAACAAAAAATTTTATATTTTTTAATTTCATATCAGTTATACTTTTAATTCATTTTTTTTAATTACTAAGAACAAAAACGAATAAACACCTGGCTTTGGAATACATTCAAAACTTGGCCTTTCAGTCTTATTTTGACTGTTACTGAATCAAAACTATGTTTAAATGATTATAAAAAAAAGTACATCGAATATGTGTTTATTCTCTCTTTTTCATATGTTCATATAACAGGAAATTCTACTCGGTAAAGAAGGCAACTGGAAACCACCCCACTGTTGTTTTTCCACGACGATTAATGCAGTGAATCGTTATGCCACTTTTGTGAATGTCTTGTATCTAATGGAAAATCTGATACAATTCTTTATTTCCCAGTTTACATATGTTTTTTCCCCAGTTTTGACTCGTAACATGAATTTATAATAATTTATATAATGAATTCATTTGTTTCTCATTAATTTTAATGATGACAGCTTATGTTTATCTGAACAGAAATCGTACCTTTACTAAAAATGAAAATATTACGGGTTTTATGATAAAATTCAAGTCTGTATAATGTACAAGGGTTTTATTTTAATCGCCCGAGGCGAGCATCTCGTAAACTACGCAACACCTATATAAAACTGAATAATGTGCTACGTAAACATTTAAATTAGCTCTATATTTTAATATTAAAACGAACGATAAATAAACGTTGTTTTATATATATTTTATACTCTTTTTATATACTTGTAAATAAAAATGTAAATGTTCTATTGTTCAAAATTTTAAATCTCCGTAACTTCTTTACCGATTGCTTTGAAATTTTGACATAACATTGCATTCGAATACGCGTGTTTTTATGTACCTACTATTTATAAACCTAAACATGTTACAGGTGGAAACGTGCTTTTTTTTAAAACAGCGCTATCTGTTGGACGTAAAATCAACACACGCTGTGCTAATATGTGTAATATTTTATGATTCCATTTAAATGTTTCCGATATGTGTGTTCGCTATAGACTAAAAAACTACTGAACCGATTTACGCGCGGGGTGAAAGGAAAAAATTGGGAAACGGAAAGA
This sequence comes from Lycorma delicatula, assembly GCF_047948215.1. Taxonomy (NCBI): domain Eukaryota; kingdom Metazoa; phylum Arthropoda; class Insecta; order Hemiptera; family Fulgoridae; genus Lycorma; species Lycorma delicatula. Next base: position 68,327,338 of record NC_134464.1, on the reverse strand, counting down.
CGGAAAAATCGGAAAAGGGAAAAATAAAAAAAAGGTAAAAGGGAAGAAGGGGAAAATGGAAAAAATAAAAAAGGGGAATGGGGAAAAGGGGAAAAAGAAATGGAAAGAGGGAAGGAAAAAGAAGAAATGGGGAAAGGTAAATAAGAAAAAGAGAACGAGGAAGGAAAGGGAAAGAGACGAAAAAGAGTAACGGAGGAAAGGCAAATATGGTAAAAATGAAAATGGGAAAAGAAAAATGGGGAAAAGGGGAAAAAGGAAAGGGAAAAAGGGAAAGGTTACATTTTGTTAAGTTCTGTAATGTTTATTTTGTTAATGTTTTGTCAAACTTTCAATTGTGTTCATTTAATCTACGAGGGTTATTTTTTTTCAAGGTCCGATCGGTCACGTAATTAAAACCACAGTGAAAATAAAAAATTTTCTATTTGTAACAAGTACTTACATAGTTACGCTATTTCTCTACATAGTCGCCACTCCGATTTAGACATTTTTCGTAGCGTGGTACCAACTTTCCAATACCCTCGTCATAGAACGGAGCCGCCTGTGTTTTCACCCATGTTTCTACGCTGGTCTGCAGTTCGATGTCTGTGCTAAAATGTTGTCCTTTTAGCCAGCGTTTCATGTGAGCAAAGAGGTAAAAATCGGATGGATCCAAGTCCGGGCTGTATGGTGGATGATCAAACACTTCCCAATGAAAACGCTGCAGGAGCTTCTTTGTTACAGCTGCAGTGTGCGTCATGAACATGCCTGCATCATGAAAATCTGTACATCCTCCTTTAAAGGTCCTGTACCATTGTCGTACTTTGCTGTCACTCATTGAAGTTTCACCGTACACATTACTTATTCGTCGATGAATTTCAGCTGCAATACACCCCTCAGCCTGAAGAAATCGAATTACCGCACGCACTTCACACTTGGCGGGAGATGCTATTATTGTAGACATGTTTACGTGCTAGCTGTCGTTCAGAACTAAACGAAGTGACGCGGCGTGATTGAAGGCCATACTAGAGACGCTGCGCAAAGGTTCATCCGATTTTTGCGCGGATTTTTATTTCGCGATCGATCGGATCTTGAAAAAAATAACTCTCGTATATATACTCTAATCTAGCTATAGAGAAGCATTGCCATATATATATATATATATATATATATATATATATATATAGAAAAATATAATTTTTTATGAAAACAATTTTTATTTATATAATATGCTGTAAATAACTACCATTGTTTTGAAAACACATTTCGGTGCGTGTCCTCTACTGCTGAAGACATGTAACTCCATAAATTTCCATACATAGGAAATTTTTTTTATGAAAGTCATGTTTATCAGGAAAAAATACAAAATATAAATCATCTCAAACAAACGCTCACCAACGCCTTACAAGCAAACGCCATTATAAGTGTACTCTAGCTGTGCTGATTTATGTTTTGTATCTTTTCCTGATACACCATGTTTTAGTTTTTTTGGGTTCTTTAGGTCTCAAAACTATCAGATCCGGTGAAAACCGTATATGCCCAAATTGGACCGATTACAATACTTTACCTTGTAGAGTCATAGCGCTAGACGGTAAAGTAAAATATATAGTTTAATATCTGGAATCATGGAAGGTTATTTAAAAACGCGATACTTCAAAACTGTCTTGAAATTTGTAAATCGGGTATGAATACGCAGTTTTTCGCACTCCAGTTTGATATAAACGAGAATTCAATGTGAATCTTAATGTCATGTATAGTTAGTTATTTAATTTGAAGTACGACATAATTATGAAGATTGTACCTATCGCCATCGTTGGTTGCTTTACTATTAGAATGATAATGAAATCAGTTTCGGATAATATACCTACAGAAATTTAAAGGGTATTGGTGAAAATATCTTGAACTTCAAAATGAATTTTTTTTTTTTTTACTGTTCATGGTTCTTTCGAACATGTTTTGCAGTTTGGTAAATCGAGTTATTGGTTTATTAGCTGATATTGGGTGGTAATAAAACACTAGTTATTTAACATTAACAACAGGCGCATAGTTACAAAATATTGTACAATAAATTGTAAGATCTACAGTAATTTACAGTACATCATTTTTTTCTATTTTGGAAATATTATTTTTAGACAAGTATAAACCACGTTTCAATTGTGTTGTTTGAAATCTGCACAAAATCCTTGTTATTGCTAACCGTTCTTAATTGAACCGTGGGTACCATGTATAACTATTATTATTTCTCCAATAATTTATTATTATTACTTTTTTTTTGTCTTCAGTCATTTGACTGGTTTGATGCAGCTCTCCAAGATTCCCTATCTAGTGCTAGTCGTTTCATTTCGGTATACCCCCCCTACATCCTACATCCGTAACAATTTGTTTTACATATTCCAAACGTTGCCTGCCTACACAATTTTTTCCTTCTACCTGTCCCTCCAATATTAAGGATGCCTTAATATGTGGCCTATAAGTCTGTCTCTTCTTTTAGCTATATTTTTCCAAATGCTTCTTTCTTCATCTGTTTGCCGCAATACCTCTTCATTTGTAACTTTATCCACCCATTTGATTTTTAACATTCTCCTGTAGCACCAAATTTCAAAAGCTTCTAATCATTTCTTCTCAGATACCCCGACCTTCCGAGTTTCACTTACATATCTTCATATAGAAGTGAAAGTTTGGACGACACTCCAAACATATACTTTCAAAAATCTTTTCCTGACGTTTAAATTAATTTTTGATGTAAACAAATTACATTTCTGACTGAAGGCTAGTTTCACTTGTGCTATTCGACATTTTATGTCGCTCCTACTTCGTCCATCTTTAGTAATTCTACTTCTCAAATAACAAAATTCTTCTACCTCCATAATTTTTTCTCCTCCTATTTTCACATTCAGTGGTCCATCTTCATTATTTCTACTACATTTCATTACTTTCGTTTTGTTCCTGTTTATTTTCATGCGGTAGTTCTTGCGTAGGATTTAATCCATGCCGTTTACTGTTTCTTCTAAATCCTTTTTACTCTCAGCTAGAATTTCTATATCATCAGCAAATCGTAGCAGCATCTTTATCTTTTCACCTTATACTGTTACTCCGGATCTAAATTGTTTTTTTAACATCATTAACTGCTAGTTCTATGTAAAGATTAAAAAGTAACGGGAATACGGAATATCCTTGTCGGACTCCATTTCTTATTACGGCTTCTTTCTTGTGTTACTTATTATTACTACCTCTACTTCTACTTCTTTTTCTATATTACTGTACTTACGAAATTTTTTTTAATTGTAATATTCTTTGCTTTTTTTCACATGAGCCCACACTACCGAATTGTTTCTATGAGATTAATTTAGAGTAATATGGTATAAATCTCAGGACCTTAATTTAGAAGGATCATGTCTTTATGCCCCTTTGATTTTTCTTTTACCACATACTTCTGAGAATTCATTTTTTTCTTTTTGTATCTAAAAAAATCTCTGTCTTCAGTGGGTCATATTCGATTTAAAGATATTCCTTGATTTCTTTTTATGTCTATTATGTTGGCATCAACTACATAAATTCTTTCTTGATCGAAAAAAAATCACGATTATTACACTCGTTTCGTTTAATTTCTTATCATCCGAAGTAAAATTAGATTTCAAATTCCTTTGCTTGAAAATATGCTTTTAAAATCTCTCTATAATATTGTTTATTATTTAAAAAAAAAAAACTTTCGAAAAAAATTTTCTACTTGGGGGGGTTTCTTGCATTTTTAAAATTTTTGCATTGAACAAATAAGAACAGGGATTTATTTTCTTAAAGATTTTTTTTTTTTCAATTTTTATGATGATTTTTGTAATTTTTTAAATAGTCTTTCGTGTCGTCAAGTGTTATAACTATGCGGTTAACGCATCTAAAATAATTAACCTCCCGGAGGGAATTCTGGTACTCTAATTAAAAACCTGATTACAGTTACAGTTCATCATAGTTCCAATTAGTGGAAGTAATTATTGTTATTATTTTCCTTATCACATGACTGATTTGATTGTACTAACTTATTGAATTATCTTTAACTTTTCACCTTGCACTGTTACTCCGGATCGAAATTGTTCTTTAACATCATTAACTGGCTAGTTCTATGTAAAGATTAAAAAGTGACGGGGATAGGAAACGTACTTGTTGGAATCCCTTTTTTATTACGGCTTCTTTCTTATATTATTCGATTATTACTGTTGCAGTTTGGTACCTATAAATGTTATTAATTGTTCTTCTATCCCTGTACTTGAATTCTACATTTTTTAATATGCTGAACATTTTATTCCAGACTACGTTATCGAATGCCTTTTCTAGGTCTATAAATGTCATGTATGTTGGTTTGTTTTTCTTTAATCTTCCTTCTACTATTAATCTGAGCGCTAAAATTGCTTCTCTTGTCCTTGTACTTTTCCTGAAACCAAATATGTCTTCTCCTAGCACTTCCTCCATTCCCCATTCAATTCTTCTGTACAGAATTCTAGTTAATATTTTGGAACTTCCCCTTTTTCGTAAATATTGAAATCAGTTTGTATAATCTATCTATCGCTTTCTCACCTGAATTGAGCAGTAATTCTGCAGGTATCTCGTGTATCCCAGAAGCCTTTCTGTCATTCAAATCTTTTAATGCTCTATTAAATTCAGATCACAGTATGTATCTCCCTTTTCATCCTCTTTGACCTCCTCTTCTTCCACTATAACACCAGTTTCTTATTCATTTCCTCCGTATAACTCTTCACTATATTCCACCCACCTATCGACCTTTTCTTTCGTATTATAAATCGGTGTACCATCTTTGTTTAACACATAATTAAATTTTAATTTATGTACCACAAAATTCTCCTTAACTTTCCTGGATATGCTCCGTCTATTTTACTAGTGATCATTTCTCTTTCCATTTCTGAACACTTTCCTTAAGCCACTTATGTTTCGCTAATTTTCACTTCCTGTTTATTGTATTTCTTAATTGTAGTTAGTTCCTTTTACGTTCTTCATCACTAGCATTCTTATAGTTTTCTACGTTCATCCATCAGATCTAATATATCCTTTGATATTCAAGGTTTTCTATTAGTTCTCTTTGTTCCGCCCAAGTTCGCTTCTGCTGATTTAAGAATTTCCTTTTTAACTTTCTTCCATTCTTTTTCTATATTTTCTACGTTACCTTTTTTACTCAGACCTCTTGTGATGTCCTCCTCAAAAATCTTCTTTACCTTCTCTTCCTCAAGCTTCTCTAAATTCCACCGATTCATCTGACACCTTTTCTTCAGGTTTTTAAACCCCAATCTACATTTCATTATCACCAAATTATGGTCGCTATCAATGTCTGCTCCAGGGTAAGTTTTGCAGTCCACGAGTTGATTTCTAAATCTTTGCTTAACCATGATATAATCTATCTGATACCTTGCAGTATCGCCTGGCTTTTTCCAAGTGTATATTCTTCTATTATGATTTTTAAATTGGGTGTTGGCAATTACTAAATTATACTTCGTGCAAAACTCAGTGAGTCGGTCCCCTCCTTCATTTCTTTTGTCCAGCCCGTACTCACCCACAATATTTTCGTCCTTGCCTTTTCCAATGTTTTCATTCCAGTCTCCGACTATTATTAAATTTTCATCCCCTTTTATGTGTTTAATTGCTTCATCAGTTTCTTCGTATACATACTGTACCTCAACATCATCATGGGCATTTGTAGGCATATAGACGTTAACAATCATTGTTGGCTTAGGTTTTGATTTTATCTTTATTACAATGATTTTATCGTATGAATTTTGAAATACTCTACTCTCTTCTTTATCTTCTCGTTTATTACGAAACTACTCCTGCCTGCCTTTTATTTGAAGCTGAGTTAATTATTCTAAAATCACCTGACCAAAAGTTTTCTTCCCACCGAACCTCGCTAATTCCTACTACATCTACATTTAATCTATCCATTTCCCTTTTTAAATTTTCCAACCTACCAATCTTTTCTAGACATCTAACATTCTACGCTCAGACTCGTAGAATGTTACTTTTTAATTTTCTGGTGACCCCTTCCGTAGTAATCCCTACCCGGAGATCCGAACGGGGGATTAGTTTATCTCCGGAATATTTTACCAAGGAAGACGCCTCCATCTTTGTTATATGAAAATGCAGAGAGCTAAATTTTCTCGGAAAAAAACAGCTGTAGTTTTCCATTGCTTTCAGCTGCGCAGTACTCAGAAGATTGAATGATAATATGGCCGTTTAAATCTGCCATGAGGCCAACAATAATCTGGCCATAACTTTTATTTCACAGAGATATCAAACAAATAACAGCACTAAAAACGAACAAACCACATGAAAAAAGTTGATTTTTGAATACAAATTTTTAATTTTATGAAAAAACCATTACTGAGGAGAATTCGCTTCGAATCTGGGACGTTCTGGATGAAAGCTAGAACGATACCACTCTGCCGGTTTATTATTCCTAATGAACATATTAATTTTTATACCCATTTTGTTTGCGGATAATATTCTTACAACAAACATGTACGTGGAAATCCGCTTTTATTTTATTGATACTGATACACCACTTAATGAGTTTTAACAGGAATTTTAGTTTTTCAAATTGAAAAAAAATTCATCTTCTAGTTGGTATTCTGATTACTTAAAACTTAATTTATCAAAAACGACTTACGCAATTAAGCTAAATCGTTGAATACCATTTTATTAAAATAAGACCAGATGTTTTGGGGTTTGAAGAACACAAAGTAACATATTACTCCAACATATTACCTTCTTAATGAAGTAGTTGTGTCAAAATCCCGGTTTTTATAAAAAAAAAATATATTTAAAACTTTTTTCCTCACTTGAAAATTTCAAAGGCAAAAGAAGCGAAAAGTATTTTATATCACACGCAATAGTCTAATTTTTTTTATTCGATTTTATTAGAGCTTCCTGTAATTAGATTGTAATACTGGTTATATATTTTATTACAGATTTTTTTTAAAATTATTATTTCGATTTGTATTTTGTATTTGATGAATATAAGCAAGCAATTTGCTTGCTGTTTTGCGTGGCCCTAATTGCTTGTGGGTAGTAATACTCTTGCTTTATTCGTAATTATGTTAGAAATTTAGTTCATTTCTTTAGTTGGTAGGTTAGTACTTATGTAAATCGAAAAACTTTGTTTTTGTTATAACCTAGAATTATCCAACTATAATTTCATTTGTAATTTAAACCTATGTTTAATCTGGTAATCTATATTTTATTTTTTCTTTTAGACTTATTTTGTTTTAATAAGAAAAAAAATAGAAATAAGTTGATTGTGATTTCAGAAAGATTTATGCTGATCGATTATTGAAGGGAATTGTGAAAAATTGTTTATAAACTAAAGAAATCTAAAAATAAATGCGCATTTCAATTATCAAACTATCATCATCGGTAGGTAAAGGGAATTATAAAATATAAACGGAAAAAAAGAATCTAAACTAAAAAAAAAAATATATAAAAGAAAATTGACATGAATTTGTTATAAGTTTATGAAATGTAATAATGAAATATAAAAAGATATTGCCAAAAATTACAAGAGAAAAACTACTTGTGTTATTTTATGTAACTATAAAATTAAAGGTTAACTTAGCAGTTACATTAAACTAAATCTCTTCGGACTGATATACGAATGTTTGAAAGGGTTGATCGGATAATTTTTTAAGCTAACTTTCCACTTTTGACTTGGAACTCCCTTATAGAATACCGTATTATTTCTTGGTTCTATTTTTAATTTTATAAACAACTGTAGTGTATGTAATTTTATAAACATTCTTTTTAAAGGTTTTTCATGAATATTGGTCATTTATTTATTAACTTTCTTTTAGGTCTTTGTGCATATTATCTTTTGTAATTCTTTTTTCTACAGTTGATAACTGTTTAACAGTCAAAGCGTTTATATACTTGTAAAACATTTTTTAGCGTTTTCTATTTACGAATATATACTGTAATGAAGGGTATTTTTAATATAGGATGATTCAAAAAGGACTTCACAACTTTAAAAGCATATAAAAATTTATTTACATTACAAAAATTCGGTTGAGGTCTCATTTCAGAAAAAAACACATCAAGTTTGTCACTCAACTTGCGCTTTGGTTCGGTATGGCTTCCATTTGTAATATGACATACCCGAAGTCGATTTCATTCCAAACTATAGCCAGCATGTCGGGCGTTATTTCTGCAGAAGTGGCGTTAATTCGAAGTCTTAGCTCAACAAGATCAACAGACAAAGGTGGTACATAAACCCGATCTTTAATTTTTAAAAATCTAGTGGGGTCAAATTTGGAGAGCGAGGTGACCGTGCAACTGAACCTTCACTACCAATCAACCGATCTGGAAATCGAGTATCGAGAAAACCTCAGACTTCTAGGCGGTAGTAAGGTGGTGCCCCGCCTTGCTGATAGTATCATCCATCTTGGTCAACACCGTCTAACTGGGGTATTATAAAATTTCAAAGTATGTCCAGATAAACGATACCATTTACGGTTGCCTCCTGGAAGAAGGACGGGCCGTACAGTTTTTGTTTGCTTATGGCAAAAAACCACAAAACCTTAGGGCTACCACGAATGTGCTACAGAATTTCATAAGGGTTTTCGCTACCCCATTATTTGGCAGTTTGATGGATAGAATTTCGGGCAACGATACATAAGAAATGCTATTTTTTGCACTGATTGACATGGAAAATTCACGATTATTTATCTTAAAAACTAGACTAGCAATCTCGTAATACCGGGTGTACAAAAAAGTATATAGGGGTTTTAATTTGTTATAATATTTTCTGTGTTCATGTTAGGCTAGAATCAAAAAATCAGAAAGGACAGTTTTAGTTGCCCACACGGCCGTAGATTAATTCCCTTTCTTTTAGCCTGAGAAGGCCACTAGCAAAGATGGCGACTCTTGAACAGAAAGCCTTCTTTGTTTTATAGTTTGATAAATGTGAATCTTACAGTTCAACGTACGTTTCGTAGAAAGTTTAATCGTGACCATCCAAGTGACAAAATCATCGATAGCATAATCAGTCTCAAATTACCTGATGTCTGTGTAAAGGGAAAAGTTCGGGACGACCGAGGAAAGTTCGGATGACCAAGTAAGTTACTAGTGCGAAGTAGAATGTTGAATATGTCAGGGAGACTTTCTTGCATTATCCTAAAAAAGATGTTTGGAAGAGCGGTGGTAAATTAGCAATACAGGTGACAACAGTATGGATTGATTTAAAGAACTTCTTACATATGCGTCCATACCGTTTACAGGCTTTGAAGCTTACCAATTACTCTATGCGTGCCGACCTTGCGATCGAAATGTGTGGCATGAAGATGACAATTTTTTGATGGTATTGTATTTAGTGATGAGTCAACATTTCATCTCTTTAAAAATGTTAACACACATAATGTCCGTATCTGGGGTCAGAAATCACCATGAATTCTTTCAATGCGAAAAGAATATCCCAAAATTAAATCTGTTCTCTATGGAATATCCCATTGACGCGTTTACCGAGTGTTATTTTTCGCTGAAACTAACGTAACAAGAGTTGCTTATTTGGATACGCTGCATTTGTGGGTCTTTTCTCAATTGTAAGATTTATCAGAAACTTTTATTTGGAAGATGACATAACTCTGTACGGTATTGGTTGAATTAAGTTTTCCCCAACTGCTGATTCGTTCGGCGTGGACCCAATGACAGAACTTATTTGCGGTTACCTCCAAGGACATCCGATCTGATCTCGTGTAATTTTTCCTTTGGTATTTTATAAACTATCTTTCTGCTACCTACTCATCTAGCGGATTTAAGGGGTGGATTAAATCAGCTATTACCCAGGCATCTGATCGTTTAAAGTATGAGATGAACTCTTCTGTAGGTTGGTTGCTGCGGGTCACTTCATGAAGTGTGCCCACATTGATCAATTTTAAGGAAAAAGTGTTACTCAGCAGTTACTCAAGTATTTTATTTGTGATATTTTAGTTTGTCAAAGTAAGAAATATTACATTATACAACGAGCCTATAATCATAGCATGATTATAATTGATGCATGAGTCGGAAAAAGTTACGACATGAACCTTGGCGAGTTTCATAAACTTCGCAAGAGTGCATTAATTATCATTGTAGATTGTTGCATAACATTCTTTTTCTACTTCTGAGAAAATACTCCGCTTATTGATTTAAATCAATGATAGAATACAGTGTTTACCTAATATATTTGCAATTTTTTTTCAAACAATATATTTCTGTGCAAATAGGTTGTTAGTCATACGTTGTACCTTTTATTTAATATCGATCAATATTAGACATTTCTTCCTCAGAATCTTACATATTCAACAAAAGGATAAAGAGTGTAATATAGAAACTTGGTGTACTTTCAAATTAACCTCAGCTTGATAAATACTAAGTCGGTTTAAAATCAAAGTAAAAAAAAAAAAAAAAAAAAAATGGTGATATGTTTAGAAATACCCGCTTTTGATTGGTCGATGGTTGAAAATAGTAGGCTTTTGATTGGTTGAATACCTGTATCATAATGAAAATCTGAGGGTCATTATGAAACTTCATCATGATATAGGTTCCAGCCGCGTAATTATTTTTATGGTTAATTCACCATATAAGCTTAAAGCTTGTGCATGGAAATATGAAATGGAAATTCTGTAGCGTATGAAAAATGCCATACCTGACAGGGATTCGAACCCGAGACCAACGGATAAAAGTCCGAGATCGGTAATTCAAACGTTGTGATACAGCCGTAGAAAAATACCTTTAAAACACAGATTTTTTTTTGTACACTATATTAAATCTGTGCCAAACACTACTCTATAATCATTATAATAAATAAAATATAATATTACTTATATGTTTTATTTTTTTTTATTTCAGGTAATTGCTGTGTTATTGTCAAGATATATTTTTGGATTTATTTTCTCCGACTTTTATAACTGGTTTGTAACCTAATTTTAATAATTATTTAATTACTTTAAATAATTTTTATGATTATTAATGAAGTTTATTTTTATTGCAGGAGACATAAAAATGTGTATGCGTATAAAAATTAATATTGCCTTTAATAGTAGTTTAAGGAATGACATTTTTTTTTAATACAAGCCGTTTAGGTAAAGTTCAATGAAATTCTAGCTCGATTAAAATTAGTTTTTTCAGTAAATAAATTAATAGGGGTTAAAAAAATATCGTTATTTTTTAACAAAAATAATTATTCATGAATTTACTTATTTAACATAATACGATTTCAGGATAAATTACATTTATCTCTGATATTTCATTCTAATAAATGCAGTGGTACATCCTGACCCCCGTAGGGGAAGATGCTCTCCTCCGCTCCAACCGTTCCTACCCCTTATGGGCTTTACCGGAGGTTATCTTCGAAACTTCGGCTTTTGACATATTCCAGTATATGACGTCTCCGTCAGGATGTCACCGATGCGAACGCCACGAGTGACATTCCCATCTGTGTGATTACTATTAATTGAAATAAAAAAACATCGAAATAAAAAACATCTTGCAGAGTCTTAAGTAAGACTGAAAGGATCTAACTAAACAGAGGAATTGAACTGCCTACCCGTAGAAGGTAAAAGTGAAAACTAATTCGTAGTTATAGATTTTTTAAATTATTTGACTTGAGTATTTAATTTAATTAAGTTTTGATTGAAATTAACGTGGTCAGTATTACCCTCTTAATTAAAAATGTAACTATTGTATATTTTGATAAAATTAATTTTATCAAAATAAAAAAAGGTGGCGAAGTAATTAATATTTTTCACAACTCTTTCATTGCAATTGTTTTTTTTTTTTCAAATCAAGTATTAAGGATCTGACTTTTATGTTTTGTAATAAAATAATTCCATCTTTTTAAAAAAAACAATAACTATCATCTACTAAAACGACGAGAAAGCGCTTTTGGAAATCAAGATTTTTTAATGTTCTTAATAAGGCATTGTAATTTTAAATATAAAGTAACTAAAGTAATTTTTTATTATTTGTTAAATTTTATTTTTTTTGAAAATGATTTTTTTGTTTGTTGTAATATGAAATTAGAGCATTAAAATAAAATATTTCAACTCTTTATACGCTTTTCGCTAACTTTTAAAAATGTATAAGTCTAAAGAGGTTAAAATCTTTTGCTTGTTTAAAGTTGCGACAAATAAATAAAAATTTATAAAGATTAAATTTTTTATTACAATATAATAAAAATCATTTAATTATAAACATAAGCTATTTTTAAACTTATAACAAATATTAATATATATAGTAGACTTGCTTAAGTAAGTTTTTTTTTAAATCTAATCAACCCCTTCAAAAAAAGTTAAAATAAGAAAAGAAAATTTTCAAAAAAAAAACAGAAAGTAGTATTTTCACACTTCTAAAAATATTTAAGCCAAATTTAAAGAAAATCGGTTTGGTCAATCCTGAGACAAAAAGCAAAAAGTAATGCGGCCCACATATTCGTACTTGCATACATATATATGTGAATTTTATTAAGTATGACTCGTTGATATTAATATATAAATTATTTATATAATAGTTTACACGTACGCTTAGTTCGAGCACTTTCGGATTATTAATCCATCCTCAGGAACAATGATGTGTTACACATTATAATTATTTACTTCACATATCAATTTACATATAACATATCAATTCAGTTTAGTATAATTAATGATATGTGAATTAAATAATTATAATGTATAACACGTCATTGTTCCTGAGGATGGATTAATAATCCGAAAGCGCTCGAACATTACTATTAAAGATTGTTGGTAAATGGAAACTATTATATAAATAATTTATACATACATATGTAATTTTTTTTTTTTTTGTCTAGATTAACTAGTGGGTGCTTAAAACGTAGAGATAAGCAAAACACCCGAAACCTCATTTTGATATGATCATCATACTTTTCCATTTAATATAGCTATTCTAGCTATATTCGCCGTGAAAGTAAAGATTACTTGACTGCTTCGTAAAATGGTTTCTTTAAAATTTTAGCCCTTTTACTTTTCCGTCTATATAGCAGTATAGCCCTAAAAGGGAAAATATTGTAATCGATTCAATTTGGGCATATGAGGTTTTCACCAGCTCTTGACGTTTTGACACCTAAGGAAGAAAAAAAACGGATGGAGATTTTCCGGATGTTAGAGTTCGTATGTACGCGCGCACGTGTGAGTGTGTTCGGTGTTCTCTAAATTACCTTATATTTTTATACCTACTTACCGACTTTGACTAAATTTGTTCAGATTACTTCTATATATTGATACCATTAAATCTTCAACTTAAAAAGTCGAGAGGGTGAGACTGTAGAGCAAGGTCACCCTCAATATATCGAGATTTTGCCTAATGAAAATCATCTTTTTCTTAGGCACATCTGTTAACAATTAAAAAATTACAATATTTGCAAAAAAAATGTTTTGCAAACTCTCACCCCTCACTCCAAAAAATTCTGTTGTAGTCGTCTACTATGTTGTGACGTCACAGGTGAGCGGTAGAATTAAATAAATGAATAATATTTTAAGTGTAAAAAAGTAACTCGGTATATGGTGTGTTAAGCCTCGCGGCTACACCAGTCTGCCGACCGTACAAGCGTAATTTGGTCTATGTAAGTTGTGAAATTACATTACTTTAGTTAGTGCCGACCGTCGCCGCTAGTACCGCCACACCCGTGCTAATTAAATACGGTATGCGCGTACGCTCTAGTTAGAATCATTGAATTAAATAAACGAAAATATATTATATTTAAATAAAATGATAAATATTGTAAATTCAGTTGTATGAATATGTATGTGCAAGCCGTGCATCAGAAACTACCCACAGTTGTCACGCGGATAAAGCAGCGTTAAGAGAAAGTCCTACAACTGTGTTATTAACTTTTTTTTTAATACACATGTATGTTTATATAAATTTGAAAAATTTAGCTCGGGTAAAATTTATTATTGATCATTGCCGAAACTAGTTTGTTATTCTACGTCTACATCAGTTTTCTTAATTTTTTTACGGAGCTTTTATTGTTATATATTATGAAAAATTTTGAATTAATTAAAATGGTATTCAAATGGAGAACAAAAGGTTAACCAATTTTGATTCAAAGGTATCAATTTTACAAAGGTATTTAAATTTTTCTAATATTCATATAATGAAATTTTACTTCGAAACAGATTATTGAAATTGAAAAATTCAAATTTCAATATCTTTTAAGAACCATCAGATTAGAAAAAGAAATAAGAATTATCAAAAATTTTTTGGGTAGCTTTATTACAGCAAAAATACTAATCGTAGCTTGTATATTATAGAACTTATAAATTTTGAGCAAGCATAGTTTATATTTCTAACTTTCATATTGAAAAATTTATCACTTTTTTGAACGGAAGTCTAAAGCAATCGTTCTTAAAGTGGGTGATAACGCCCCCTTATGGGCACTTGAGGCCTTCAGGGGATCGGTAGAAGGTCCACATAAAATTGGGGACGTTCAGGAGGTCTAAGAAGGCGATGGTTGATTTAAAAAAAAAAGACAAAAATTATGTTTTCCTGATATTTCAAAGTAAAATGTAAATTTCAACTCAGAAACAGGATATGCCATGTTTAAAAACGCCACTGTTTTTAAGAACGCATCTTAAAAACAGTAATTGCAGTTATTATTTTTTACATGTTAAGATTAAAAATTTTGGGAGCGCTAGAAAATGTATGATTGTCAATGTGGGCAGTCGGCGAAAAAGTTTGAATCAATGGTCTAAAGCATACAACTTACATTGTTTCACACTAAATATTTAATTACGGCTGAAGATGGCCTATTCAAAAAATTATAGTTATTTTCTTAATCAGTCGTTTAAAATATATACACTCATTACTCGATTAATGTAGTCAGAATTGACATTAGTCTGAGAAATCGTTATTTTTATGCCTGAATCAAAGAAATCGTATTCGAATAAAGTTCTAAAACTTAAAAACGTTCGGAAATTAAAACCCTTCATTGAAATTAACAAAGATTTTTTTTCATATGTTGATTTGAATTATTATTTAATTAAGTGCAGGTATAGCTTGTCTAAACCGAATTGGCACAAATCTGATGAACAGCAGAGCTGTATATCTTGCTGCCTAACGAGCACGGGTTTATAACATTATTCGATTAAAGACAGTACGCATACGGTGCGACTATTGTTTATTCCAATCAATGAACAAATTCACGTCTTGTATTTATTAGTTACTTATTTAATCCTGAGTTTATACAGTATTAAATTAATAATTTATTTATTAGATACTGAAATAGATATGTTATTCAATATTATGCAGACTAATCGGCTGTTAGTGATTAGTGTTTAGCCCTAAATGTTTGTTTACAGCTTTATAACTGTATAAAATATCCAAACCAAATAAGCACAAGATTGATGTGTACTGCTTATGCTATGCTCTTCGCCCTTTGTTCTGGGAGTTACGAACAACCGTACGCTAGCCTAGGCTATCATACATAAGAAAGATTTCTTTATTCAGATTTATGTATATAAACCCACCGGGTTGGTTTAGTGGTGAACGCGTCTTCGCAAATCAGCTGATTTCGAAGTTGAGAGTTCCAACGTTCAAATCCTAGTATAGGCAGTTAGTTTTATACGGATCTGAATACTAGATCGTGGATACTGGCGTTCTTTGGTGGTTGGGTGTCAATTAACCACACATCTCAGGAGTGGTCGAACTGTGGCTGTACAAGACTACACATCACTTACACTCATACATATCATCCTCATTAATCCTCTGAAAGTAATACCTGACGGTATTTCCCGGAGGCTAAACTGGAGAAAAAAAAAGGATTGTGTAAATAATAACTGAACGATGTGTCATCGTTCAGTTATTATTTACATGTCCATTATTTGCAATGTCCATTTCTTTTTGGGCAGTCGTGTAAAAAAAAATAAATTTAAATTAAAAATATTTAAACCTCCCTTCAGATTGTCCAATACAACATAATTCAGCCACTCGTATAAGTTATGTAGTTAAAACCCAGTCGGACAACATGAATGATAGACCAATCAAACAATTGTCTCTACTCATGAACAAAATTTTATAGGAAAAGACTTTCCAAAAGAAAAAAGAAAATTTAAACATTATTGGACATAGGTCTTTTATCGTTATTCAGTATTGACGTTCTGTGTGACTATTGATTAAGTTTTTCATCTTTCCTGTTAATTACACAATTTTTTTTTTTAATTATTGTTTTTAATAAACTAATTGTGAGACCAATCCTACTTTTATTTCTTTCTTTATTCTATATTACATTATTAAATAGCCATTACGACTTATTTGTTATTTCATTTAGAAGAATAATTTATATATTACGTGCAAGCCTTAACAAGAGATTATTCTAATTCAAAGATATTGATCCCTTTTTTATTAATTTAACAAATTGTTGTAGAAGATTCTTTCTTTCCCTTTTTTATATGCTCATAAAGCATGAAAAAAAAAATGTTCTTTACGTCTTAAAAAAGGACTAAATTTTAAAGAATTTTTCTTTAAAAAAAAAATTCTATTTAGTTTTTTTTTTTTTAAATTGATTCGACTTTTATTTTATTTTTTCAGTTCATTTTACATGAGGTATATGACAAGTGATGTTTAAAAATAGAGAAAAGTGTAGAAGTACTTTTTTTGTAGACGAGTAGCTAGCTACTTTGAAGAAGTATTTCTTCTTCTTTAAACAAGTATTTTTTTTAATGGAGAAAAAGATTTTTGTGATACGTGCATTAGATGTAAAAGTTTTTATGGACTGATCGACAGATATTTCAATTACTTGATATAATTGTAATAGAATAATTACTATTATTATTTTCTACTTTCAATTTTTTTTATTTTACTACATACTTATATAGAACGTTCGGAAAGTTACTGTGCATTGGAATTATGGAAATGTAATGGCAAAACTTTATGTGTAATTGTGTGTGTGTAATTATTACTTACATGAGATAGATTTCATAACAAAGCTACCTATTGTAATGGGTACTATGATTCGAGTTCCGGAAAATTTCTACATATCTTCGCGTTTCACATTTGCGGACCCCTAAACCACCATCAGTTCAAAAGTTTATATATATATATATATTTCACTTTCTTGTGGAAACGATAACTGTCATAATTTTACGTCAATCACTTTCAACTTGTTACATAAAATATAACGATCCAAAATCTGGGTCGAGTTCGTTAACGGCCAAAATCAGACCACGAGGGTAAAAATGGGGGGCTTTTTCGAAAAAAAATATATCACTATAACTTTCTTATTAAGTATTGAATTATTTAAAATTTCCTATAATTCTTTGTATAAGGGTCTAAAACTTATGTAAGTAAAGTTTTTTGATATTACCAACCATCGGCCAGGGGTGGAAAAAATGGGGTTTCGAAAAAACAATCATACCTCCCTTAATAGCCACGGTATCGAATCGGTTTAAGGTGGACGTTAGTCCTGTAAAAATGACCTAAAACGTTTATCTGAAACAATTTTTGATATGACCATCCGTTACGGCAAGGGATGACCAAAATGTTGTCGGAATTGTAAGATGGGGCTTGTCGTATGCTAAACTTTATTGAAATTTTTTTTTCATATGCAACCGTTGTCATATTGAGTAAATTTGAAGTTTTTCTTAACTTGAAGGTGGAAATCTTTTTTATTCCATACTTAGCACCGGTGAAATCTATCTCCGCCTTCCGGCGTGCCGAAAGGCATTTTTTTTATTTCATTATTTTATAAAAACGGATATTAAAATAACTGTAATAGTTTATAATAGTGTTGAAAATGTGTTGAAAACCTTCTCCAACATCAGTGCAACACTGCACACGTTTTAATTTGTTTTCAAATATTTTAATCAGCTAATGCACTGGAATGTCTCGTGTGTATGCCGTTTTGCGGTATTTAGTTCGTTAATCGTGCGTGGTCTGTTGCGATACACTGCTTGTTTCACTGCTTTCCATAAAAAGTAATCTAAGGGAGTCGGATCGGGCGATAGTACAGGCCACAAACCTATCGAAATGTTTCGTTCAACAAATTTCGTATAAAAGTCATTAACCTATTAGCTGTGTGTACTGTGGGGCCATCTTGTTGGAACCAACCGTGATTCATTTCCATTTCTGTTAACTGACTAATGAAGTTTGTTAAAACAGCACAATAATAGTCACTATTAACTGTATTTTCAAAAAAGATTGGACCCACAATGCGCGTTCTACTTACAACAATCCAGAGTCCAATTTTCGCTTCGTGTAATTCATGGAGGTTAGTTGTCGACCATATGCGTATATTTTGTGAATTAATATACCCTCTCAGATGAAACCACGCTTCTTGTGTAAAAAACTTAATGTCGACGATACCTACGGAATTTTGGTCAATAAAACGTTTAAACCATTGTCAATAATTTAGTCTTTTGGCATGTCTGTAGGTTTTAGTTCTTGAACACACATTACTTTATCGGGAAAAAGTTTCAATTCTTTTCTTACAGCTGTATGTGCAGTACTAAGTCCAATATCTTTCTTTTTCCTGTTTAGCCTCCGGAATCACCGTTCAGGTATTACTTCAGAGGATGAATGAGAATGATATGTATGAGTATAAATGAAGTGTAATCTTGTACAGTCTCAGTTCGACCATTCCTGAAATGTGTGGTTAATTAAAACCCAACCACCAAAGAACACCAGTATCCACGATTTAGTATTCAAATCTGTGTAAAAATATGTGATTTTACTAGGATTTGAACACTGGAACTCTTGAATTCCAAATCAGCCGATTTGGAACAAGTCCAATATCTACTATTTTGCTAACTTACGCTTCGACTTTGATGGACTTTCCGTCATAGCATCCGAAATATGAAACAGCTTCTGTTCGTTTATTTTAGATGGTCTCCACTTCCATCAACAGAGATAAGAGTTAAAATTGCATAGTGGTGAGGAACAGTAATTTTTTAAAACTTGTGTTTCCCTAAATCTGTATACTTGTCACCTTCAGGAAAAATGTCTTTAACGAGAAAAATACGTTCTTCTACCGAAAGAACCATTACGTTTCGAGTAACTATTGATTCCAATAAACGAAACGAAGTAAATTCAATCACAACTGAACACGGACGTCTTGGTTTACTGTTGAGCAATGCCCAACAAACCCACAGGGCAGGCAACCAACCTAACTGCGAAAGAAGAGAATGCACCACATAATTTTAAAGCATACTGCATAGCGATTTTCCAAACGCGTTGAATAATTGAAGTATTAAATGTACAAATTAATACAATTGATGTAATTGTATACGTATTTTATATATCTTCTAAACTCTAACTTTTTTATTTGATTTTTCTAATGTTTTTATAGCTCATTTAAATAATAACTTGGTGAAAATTTTACAATTTTTTTGTAATATTATTTTAAAAGATGTCAATAAGACCATTCCTTTGATAGCAAAGAAAAATACAAATAACCCATTTTTTGTTGGTGTAAATTAGTATTTTGTTGATCAGTATAATAATTAAACAATGGGTTTCTGATAAACGAGAAAATGTTAAAAAACCTTAAAGTAAGAATTCAAGATTTTCTTATTCAATAATCTTGTGAGGTCTTTTTGATTTCTTTTTTTAAATTGATTATACTACATATTCAGAAAAAAATTTTGTATGTTTAGTTTCTAATGAGATTCTTTAGAAAAGACCCGATCAGTAGATTATTCTAACAGTCTACTGAGACTGGTAGGTGATTTTTGCTAATAGTAAAACAAAAACTATTTACTTTTGAAGTTTCTCTCCTTCTGGAATTTGAGATTTAATTCAAACTGTATGCTTTAAAAATTAGCAGTTAACATTTAGAATAAATAATAAGTGATGCGAAATAAAAATTCTTTTTAGAGCGAGATGTTTTTATTAATAACGAATTAACAGTGAAATTCAGTTATTTTTCTTTAAATTATTTATCATTGCAGTTTTGTGGTCAAGAAGTATATTAAGAAATGTTATATTAGATTTGTATATATATATATATAATATTAATATATATATATTCTCATAAAAATAATGATGGAAAACAAAAAATAATAGTAGAAGATTGGAATAAGAAAAAATATATACTGAGGGGATGCAATCTTAGTAGCAAGCGACAGTAGAAATGAGTTAGGGATAAATAATTAAAAAAAATGAAACAGAGTAACTTGGATTAAAGTGTCTGTAAATAAGGAGAAAAAATATTAATCACGCGGAAATTTTGTGTTCACGTAATCCCAATGGATTTGTATTAATTTAAAGGGAGAGGGAGACAGAGAATTAAATAGAGAGAAAGAGAGGATGGGAAAGAGTGTTGGAAGGGAATAAAGTATTCATTTCTTTTTATTTAGAAAAAGATAAAAAAGTATAAAGAACGAGGAGGAATTAAGGAAAGGGTATTATATTAAATCATATTACCGAAAAGAAAAAAAATATATAATTATTTTTTTACGTATAAATTTACTTAAAGTAGAACAGTATTTATATTTGCTTTACAAGCACGACAACCACATAGCTACGTTATGTATCCTATTACCTTATATTTACAAGAAAAGAGAATACTTTACAAACCAGTTAGTTTTAAAAAAATTCGGTAAGATTGTTCCAGGTCATCTGAAATGTCTTCAGTTTGATCAGTTTTTTATTAGATTTCTTATTAATCTAGAAATAAAAAAAACGGAATTTATCTGAAAATTGACCTAAAAGAAAAAAAAGGTTTACATTATTTTCAATAAATAAAAAAACTCTTTCTAAAATACTTGTCAACTATTAACATTTTAAATTGTATTCCCGACTCGGGAACACGCACATACAGTTGTCCATATGAGAAGCAATCCGCATCTAAATCTAAACCACACAATTCTAAAGATTGACCTTGAGTTTTATTGATTGTGATTGCAAATACCAATCGAATTGGGAATTGCAATCTTTTAAATTGAAATGGTGTATCGGTCGGGATCATTGGTATTCGAGGAATGAGGACATCATCACCTTTGAAATCGTTAAAACCGTTAAAATCGTTCCTTCCACTACGTTATTCATCAATTTCTTAACTGCAAGTCGCGTGCCGTTGCAGAGTTTTGGCTGATTAATATTCCGCAACAGGATAATTGGCACACCTATTTTCAATTTTAATATGTGTGGTGGCATCTCTGGCAGATCAAGTGAGTTTAAAAATTCCGTTGGATAATTAACTACTTCATCTGCTTCTACAACGGTGTCTATCGACTTATATGTAATTTCCTCATTTTGAATGCTGGATTGAATAACATTATTAAGTTGATAGACATCTTTATTCTTTGCGACAAGGATAGATCGTTCACTGAGCCAATCGTGATTTCTATGATTAATTTGAATATCAGGAAATACTATTTCGATCAGTTCTTCTTTCGATGTTACTAAATTACAAAAATTATCAGGAAATGATATTCGTCTAGACGTCTCATCGACTGGTAGCTGTCCGTTTCCAATGTCCAGTAACTGTCGTGAGAATACCTCAGCTGATGGATCATTCTGCAACTGGACACGCAAGAGCTTTAAGCCATTTTTTATGTGCCATCGTGCATTCATTCCAAACAATGAGTTTACATTTTTGTAATACTTTTCCCATACAGGATGCGTAGGAAATATTGCACGTGGGAGTCTCGATGATTTGCATGTTTAATGTCAACTTCAGAGCTGATTGCACAGTCCTTCCACCTGGTAACAATGTCGCAGTTATTCCAGACGAAGCAAGAGCTAAAGGCTATGTCATTTTTTGATTGAACCGTTGGTAGAATCAATCTAATGAGGAATGTTTTCCCAGTTCCTCCTGGCGCATCCAAGAAGAAGGTCCCCCCAACTCCGTCATTTATCATTTGCATTATGCGATCATAAATGACTTTTTGTTCACACGGTAGTTTGGGAATGTTTGATTGGACGTATGACTGAAGATCACTAATGTTGTAACTCTGTTCACGGCGTAAATCCACATCAAATGAAACAATCGCAGCTCGGGTGGGTGCTGGCATTCCCAATTGACTAAGAACTTTATTTGCATTAGCTAAGCACTTGTCTTCAATATTTATCAATGCTTCGTTGTAAATGCCTTCTTTAAATATAGACAAAAGTGAATATTTAACCTAACAAAGGATTTTTCGGTCATTATGTAGGGATATTATTTTCTGTGTATTTGGTTATTTCGACTTTTTTTGTTTGCATAGTCTTAAGTCTATCTGGGCTTTAAGAAAGTTGGGTGTTTTAATTTATTTACTGTAAGTCATCCTTCTTGGTGGCTTTTCTTTTTGTTTTGGTGTTTTTTTTAAAAATAAAATACAGATGTTTTAGCTGTTAAATATAATTCAAAGAAATTTGGTCGTTGTGTTTGTATTGTATTTTTAAATAAAATACAGATGTTTTAGCTGTTAAATATAATTCAAAGAAATTTGGTCGTTGTGTTTGACAGCGGCCATCTTGCATTCATCTGATCCAAATTAAAAATAGATCGATTTATTAAAAATATATGAAAAAAATCTTTGATGCGGGTTATATATCGTGCTAAAATTTGAGGTTAATCGGTGCATAACATTTTTGAGTTTTTGAGTTTGTGTGTACACAAACGAAGTTAACATTTTTTATATATAGATTAACAAATATAAAAATGCACTGAAAAGTAAAAAATATATTATATAAATATCTAATAAGTAACCAATAAATAGAAAATAAATAAATGTAATAATTATTAAATTTTAAAATTAAAAGTAATGAAAATATCTAGTTAAATAAAAGCGTGGTACATTTTTTATAACTATTATTTTTAAATGTTTACTGTATTAAGAACCGGATTGATTCAGAGCTGTAGAACTTCACACTTGCTAATGTTGACATTGCATCATTTATTCCAAACTCAAGTGTTTACTTTCCCACAAAAATATTTTTTGGTAACCGGTATCAAATTATGTGGTTGAGAGACTCGTCCGAATTCTGCGACTGTCCGTGGAGACATCTTTTCAACAAATCTTCATTAGATAAACTTTGAAATATTTTATAGCTTAAAGAATAGATATTGGAAGAGAAGTATTATGCAAGAAAAGTTTTTACTGGTAAATTTTCAGTTTTAATGGCGTTTGTAAAACATCTATGACGCAACTTTTTTAAAAATTATAAAAATTTATTTGTTAACATACAATATGAATCTTATATCAAATGACTTAGAAATAATAAAAAATAGACTGAGAACAAATTTCAAAAAGACAATTTTTGACCCCCTTACCGGTTACGAGTACCCTTTTTAATAAGGTTTTTAATTTGAATTGATTGTGGATGTGTAAACTTTTAAACTCTAAAATAAATAATTCCACTATATAAACTAATATTTAAAAGTGGATAAATATAAATATTTTTTTTTACGTAAACATGTATATATTTTAACGTTTTTGTTTTATAAAATTTGAATTTTAAATTTGTTTAGAATTTAAAGAGAATTCATCACATATTGGTACTGTAAAAAACACAATCCTTTCATTATAAATTAATTAATAAAATTTGGTTTGAGTACTGATTTTTAAACATTTAACAGTTTTAAATATTTATGAGTATGGTTTTGAATTCTTCGTTTGTTGTGTGTGACTGAAATTGGATTATGACAATTTAAAAAAAAAGAAAAAAGTAAATCCACGAATGGTTTCCGAACTACACGTTCTTGTTCAGAGGTTGTTAGGTTATTCATTAATCATATGGTTTTCTTTTTCTTAACTTTTTTATAAAAAAAAAGAAAAAAAAGTTTATTTACTCTCTATATAGATGTATTGACATAATTTAGTAAAAATAAACTGTAATGCGTTTTTTAAACATTATTTTTGTGTAATTTATCAAATTTGTTTAATACATTACAATCTTTTTAAATGATATTTTTATAGAATATATTATAGGTTATGGGTTGTATGGAATATTAGATTACGAAAGAGTTTTCCAGCAAAAGAATGAGGGGTTTAGTTATTTTTAAACAGGATAAGAGTACAAGGGACTTATAGCGTGCGGTGAGGTCGTCTCAATTTGATTGACAGCTCTTTGCTACTTTTTCTTTTATACTTAGTCCTTCATTTCGTTATCCCTTCTCTTTCTCTTTTGGCTCTCCTCCTTCTCTTCCTAGTTTATTACTATTACAAGCAGTGTTAGTACTCTTTTTTACCTCATGTCCCTTTATCCACGCCTGGTATAATTTTGAATAAAAAATAACCCATTACTGTCGTACAGAACTAATGATAAATTCCCGACCTCCCTTTACTAGTCTGCTATTTGCTAGCTCGATTACATTTTACGACCAGTATACCGTTATCCATGTACCCAGGAACATATTTAATGGGCCAGAAGAATCTAAAACCTTTACCTCCTGTAAAATATATATCGTTTTTTTTTTTCACTAAAACAACTTTAAAAAAATAAATCCTTAATGTTTTTTGTGGTAAATTTTCATTTAAAGAAATCGACAATGATGATATTGCTGAGCTTTTCTTGTCGTTTGAGTTAAGTCTAGAATTTAATTTCGCTTTTGATGATTAACCTTTGAAAATATTATTTAAATCCTTACCATCTCATTTATTTTCATGTTTAATAATTTACTAACAACATTTTTAACTAAAATTATTGAACATTTTTCTAAATTGATGTGTAAAAGTAATACGAAGTCTGTAAATAAAGTAATGAGACTGGTTCAGAAAACTTTTTATTTACACTCCAATTATATATGGACTCTATCACTTTCGAAATAGTTCCCTTGTAAAGCCACGCAACGCTTCAAACGGTTTTCCCACAATTCATAGCAGTGTTGGAACTCCGAAACTGGAATATCCTTAAGATGGTCGGTTAATTTTTTTTGTTTTCTGTTGTTCCAAAATGTTGTCCTTTGAAGTAGCTTTTAAATTCGAGAACAGGAAAAAGTCTCAGGGACTTAAGTCAGGTGAATAAGGTAGTTGAACTACAGGAATGTTTTTCTTTGCTAAAAACTCATTGATTGAGAAAGCAGTGTGATATGTTACATTGTCATGATGCAACATCCACTTGTCTTTGATGGCTCGTCTCACGCGGGCAACTCTTTTCCGCTGTCTTTCAAGAATTTCTCGTTAAAATGATTGATCACAGTCTGTCCTGTAGGCAAAACCTCCTTAAGGATAATGCCATTACTATCGAAGGAACAAATAGCATGGTTTTGATTTGCTCATTTTTGCTTTTTTGGGACGTGGTGAGTTTGAAGTGTGCCACTCCTTCCTCTGGCGTTTTGTTTCTGGGTCGTACTTGAATATCCAAGATTCATTACCAGTAATAATTTTTTTTGAAAATAAAGATCAGTTTCAATTCCCCCTAGAAGATCGTGTCACACTTGCATCCTGTTGTTTTTCTGTTCAACAATGAGGTTTTTTGGGACCAATTTTGCACAGAATCTTTCATGCCCAATTTGTTTTTAAAAATTAGATGGATTGTGGTATGTTTCAAATTCAATTTTTCTGCAATTGTTCTGACAGTTAATCGCCGATCGTACCGTATCAAATTTCTGATTCGCTCAACATTGTCGTCACTTTTTGACATCTTCCACAGTGTGAACCGTCCGCAGCTGATTTCCGGCCATCTGAAAATGCTTTAAATTACCCAAAAACTTGGGCTCGTGACAGAATGTCACTTTGTTTAATATAAATGTTGAAGATATTAGAAAAATGCTGTAGATAAAAATTAAAGGAATCGGTGTAAAAGGAAGGAAAATATTTACAGGTTTACAGTGATATAGTATTTTAGGAGGTGAAACAGTATGAGAGAATGTAGAATAAAAATGAATGTTAAGAAAACAGAAGTAATGAGGATTGAAGTTAATAAGTCGATGAATCACTTCGTAAAACAAGAAAGAATTGAACTAGTGAAATGGTACAGATATTTAAGTACAGAAGAATGAAAACGAAAACAAGATAAGAATATAAGTTGCTAAAAAAGCATTTAAAAGAAAGAACCAGTTATTTTGTAATAACACAGAGTTAAATTTAAAGGAGGATGTTTGGAATGTACTTCTGTATGAATATGAAATATTGACAAAAAGAGAAAAAGAAAAGCTAGTGGCATTTGATATGTGGCTCGGAAGGAAATTGCAGTGAAAGAGTGAAGAAAGAATCAGGAGATTTTAAGAGAGTAGAAGATTAATCAGAAGAACTCAGGATTGTTCTGAATCTAATTAACTGCGATATACCATAAAGAGAAAAGCATTGTTTAAAATATTACTA
Source organism: Lycorma delicatula (assembly GCF_047948215.1). Lineage (NCBI taxonomy): Eukaryota > Metazoa > Arthropoda > Insecta > Hemiptera > Fulgoridae > Lycorma > Lycorma delicatula. Next base: position 68,301,134 of record NC_134464.1, on the reverse strand, counting down.
GAAGGATCTGTAGAAAATACTGAAAAAAATGTCTGGAAAAAATAAATATTATTGACTATATATAAAAGTACAAACTAAATAGAACTGAAGAGTTTAGCTGCGAATAGAGGGATATGAAAACGGACATAGTGTAAAGACCCTGCCTCAAGGTTGACAACCATAAGATATTCTATTTGATTCATTTTTTCTCGGTTCTTTTATTTTACAGAAAACTTTAACCATAATCTTGAAAAGGACTAGAAATAAATTTTCTGGAGCAGCACTCCAACTAATTTTAGCTACGAGCCACCACTGTTCAGTTTGTTAACTTATTCTTTAAAATATCCCAAGAATCCATAAAAAAACGTTTTTCGGTAGATAGATTTTCATCGTAGATATTCATTAAAGAATTCTTAAGACATAAAGAAAAATATTTGAAAGGTATACATAATTTGTCTTTCAAAGGTTCGATACTGTTTAGACAATCTAATATTATTGCAACTACCAGTATTAAAGGTATGAGGGAATGTATCTTACTTTCATGAAAACCCTCTGTTGGAAATTAAATTATAAAATTTAATTTATAGGAAGCGGATTTTTTATCATATTAAAAAAAATCTATTACGAGTATTATGTGTTTGTTAGGAAGAAAGGCATGGATTTATTCCAAATTCCTTTATTGGTTTATTTTAAACATAAACCACAGTTTTACTATACCCTTACGTCTACCTTAATTTGCGTGTATTTACTACTCGTTTATCATGTTTTTGATAGCAGTTTTCATCACAAAGAAATCATAAACGTTATTTTATAACTATCATTTTATCAATATCGGATAATATTGTGGTGCTTAATACTACAGTGAAGTAACTTGTATGGATGTGAAGCATGGATGATGAAGAAAAGGGAGAAGGACTGGATTGAGGAATTTTAAATGTGGACTTGGAGAAGGATAGAGAAAATAAGGTGGATGGATAAAATAAGAAATAACGAAGTAATGAACAGATTAAAGAAGAAAATATGTGGGAAGTACACAAAAGAAAAGGAAACTGGTACGGACATATGGTTACAGGAAGTGGAATCTTATCAGCAACATTGAAAGGGTCAGTACAAAGATAAAGTTAATTTATGAGGTGGTTAGAAAAAATTATAAGGGACGAAGAACAGGATTTGGGAAAGAATTGGAAGCGGTGGCGTAAGGGACCTGCCGCCTGGCAGAACACTAGATGATGATAATGATTAATATTAAAAAATAAAAACAGAATCGATACGTTTGTCAATCAATAAGACCATCTATGTTCAGTATTGTCTATATAATAATATAAATTCGCTCAGTTGGACACTTAAATATAGGTATCACATTACAAACAAGGAGTGCAACAAAGTTTTGCTTACATAAAGTTTCACTAAATCTCTTGGGTATTTGTGATTTTTTTTTTTTTTTTTTTTTTTTAATTACAAATTTATAGTTATATTTAATTAATCAAACTAAACGTTTTGAATTAGCATTTAATGTAGTCTTACCTGTTAAAAACTGGAATTACGTAAAAAGTAAAAAATAAAATAAAAGTATTTAAGTATAAAGGTGAATAACCTTTATTTAAATTCATTCATTCCGCTTTATCTTAGAATGCCATTTAATGTTGTAATAACAAAGAACCGTACAATGCTAGGTTAACTTTACTTTTATGGGTATTTTATTACTGAACCTTCAAGTCCGTAACCTAACCTAACACTAATCTATTTATCTTTACAGTTTTTTGATCGATAATTTTAACTTTAAGCTTAAAAATTTTGGAATTTAATTAAATTATCATTTATGAAAATATCTTCATTAAAAATATTTTAAACTTATTTCTATTTTATGATATTTATAAAAACACGTATGAAAGTTATGCGTATTGTACATGTACCACTGCGTTTGTCTATTTTATCTTGTGTTAAAATAAAATAAATAATGTTATATTTTTCTCGTTTTACTTCCTTGTACGAAGTATTGTGATCGCGAAATATTTCGTTTTTATTTTTGCTCCCTGGGCAAGAGTGTCCTTGCGACTTTAATGAGCCTCGGCCAGGGATACCGGGACCGGCTATGTCGTTCCCGGCCCCTGCCCCAGCAGCCGGGTCTCTGTCGTTATGTTTCTTTTTTCCTTAAAGTAATCCATTTGAGTTTTGACGTAATGTCTGTACGTACGCATGCATCTCGCAAAATTTAAAAACGATTAGCTGTAGGATATTAAAATTTTGGATTTAGCACTATTGTAACATGCAGTTGTGCACCTCTCCTTTTGATTGCAATCGACTGGACCAAAAGTATCCAAAAAAACTCAAAATCCCCAAAAATTGGATTTTGGATTTTTTCTTAACTGTGGTGATAAGCCCTCATTGAGAGCTTTTCAACGATATATCATAAGTGGTACTTATTTTCATCGGTTCCAGAGTTGTACCCAAATAAAATTTTGTTTAATGAAATATTCGGATCTTACAACGGGAAGGCACATGGTTCGATTCCGACAACTTCATATAAATATATCTTCTTTTTTTTTAATTTAAATATACTGATTTTATAATAATTATTAACCTCTGATTGTGAAAAAATATGTATATAATAATAAATAATTCAATAATAACAATAAAAAAAGAAAAATATATGAAAAAATCAGAAGTTAAGTTATTAAATTAAATTTTTATGTACATTTCATTTAATTAAAAAATGTTTACAAAGGTTAGTAATTAATTAATCAATTTATTAAAATTAAAAAAAAAAAAAAATTAATTGAAGTACGAGTACATTAAGTCGAATTCGAACCGATGTGTCCATGGTTACGGATCCGACACGTTCTCACTTACACCACATAACTATTTGAGCGACGTGAAAAAAAAGTAATATATAATATAAAATGTTAATACGGACACTACAAAAAAATGTGATTCAATATGGTATCGACCACAATGTAATTGTGTAACTGTCCACTTTATTAAAGAATTGGAGGATCGTATCTCACTTGCAAATGAAATAAGTTTAAATGAAGTGCAGCAAAAAATGTGTTTATGTAATTTAATAGGCGTACAAGGAAGTCATGTGGTGTCCACATCAGATTTAAAAAAAATTTTTTTTAAGTTCAGTTTAGTTTTAATTACAGTTAACTCCGCGAGCGGTTTAACCGTGATGTCTCTCGAAAAAAATTAAAACTTATAATTAATTGTTAATATGATACGGCGATAGTTCTTTTTTGAGATATTACGCTACGCAAACTACGAATTTCAATTAAAAAAAAGTGTTTTCAGTCACTAAAATAACAATCGCGTCTTATTTTTTAAAAAATCTGAAAGGGTATAAAACACAATTTATTTTATTTTTTTTAATGTCTGTATTTTTTCTCGTTAGCTACTGTAGTTCTAATCACTGTATTTCAATACATCGTACATAAACTACTTTATGTACGATCTATTTGCGTACATTATTAGTGATAATGAAAATTTTTTGTATGTTAATACCTATTTTGAATAAAGTTCTGAATATTACTTTTACCAGGAACTGTAAAGCGCACAGTTCGATACAATTTCTTTTGTATTTTTTTCATAAAGTGGGGGATGGCTGTTGACATTAAGTTTAAGGATTATATGTTGCACAAGTATAAAGAAAGAATTAAAGAAAAAAGGACTCATTGTATTAAATGTTATCGATAATATCAAGTGGGAATAGGGGGTGCTGCAGTGGCGGCTCGCATATAGTGTATACGCGAGCCACCAAACTTTCAAAATAATATTAATTGTTTAGACAGTTGTGGCATACTTACCGTATGATGGAAAGGAATATATTTCATAAGCATTTAATAGCAGTCCTTAAGGGTAATAAGGATAACAATGCAGATCAAGCAAAATAAGGAGGTCCTATTTTAATTTTTTGAAGTTTGAACTTTTTGGATATTAAATTTTTATTGTATTCGTGATTCAATTATTACGTCAAGTGTTTTTTTCACCCTTGTTTGTTGAAATTTCGAAGTTAGGTTCGATATTATTGGATGAGTGACGTTATGTTGGTTGCAAACTGTCTTAAACCGGGAGGTGAATTTACGTTCTGAGCTACCACTCCCGCAGCCTAAGCATGAAAAAGTAGTCTCTCCTACCACTCCTGACGTCATACATCATTTAAACTCTTACTTTCAGTGGCCACGCGATAGGTACTTTGCTGTTTCATGTATGATGTAGAAAAAAAAACAAAAAATCTGTGGTAATATAGTAAAAGTACGTCCTCGACTGTCATCAGTCATTATTTTACTGTGTATTTAGATACAGTGCTACGACATCATTAATACAAAGTTATTTTTGGTACTGGTTAAATTTTTCGCAATCGATGATTTCGTTTTGTACTTTATTTTGCTTTGAAGTTTTTATTTCGATTTTCTTTATTAAGTTCTATTTGTTAAACTCATTACAAAATGAGAGAGGTCTACTGCTTACATAAATACTAGGAATACTTCGCTAAAGATATTTTTACCGACTTATTAAAAGAAAAGTACGGTGTTACTTTTTGTTGCACGGTGGAATTGGGTGGTGAAAATGATTTTATTTTACGTTTTGAGGCATGAGAAGTACGAAAATACCTTTAATTTAAATTGGGGTTTCCTTATATAAGGAAAAATATAATTACGTATTATTAATTATTTATTTGTTAATTATTACTGTTTCCTCTCCAACTATCAATGTAAAAATTATCATCTTATTTTAACTTGGATTTCCTCTGAGCCTTATTCATTAGAATCTATAATCCATTTTCTCATCATAACCATGCGTAGTATCTATACCAAGTATTTAAACATTTTCTAGTATTTTATTATCTAAAACAGCTTTTGTTTTATTAGTTCCTTAACAAAGTTGCAATAATAGACATTTAGGCATTATCATTCTGCGTCGAAAATAGCTTTTTTACTTAAACATATTCTATGATAAAATATATATCATTTATAATATATGATGTAAAAGGAGATTTAGATTACCCTTTATTTGAGTTCCCCGAAATTTATACTTAGGTTTATGCATTAAGTTATGCGATTCAAAAATTTCCAAAAGTCAAATCAATTTCTTTGAAATTTAGTACATATGTAGTATATTTGAACTTGTGAACAGTGTCGGCTCGCGTATAGGCACTGTGGAACTGTAGCACCCACTATTTCCACTTTGTATTATCGATAACATTTAATATGAGTCCTTTTTTCTTTAATTCTTTCTTTATATTTGTACAGTAAATAATGCTTAAGTTTAATATCAGTAGCCATCCCCCAGTTTATGAAAAATATACAAAGATACAAAGATGGAACTGTGAGCTTCACAGTTCCAGCGTCGTCGTCTATGGCTGTTGTGCGCATGCGCACATAGGAAGCTACACGCGAGGCTGCGAGGGAGATATAGCACTGTCGCTCCCGCAGTGCCGACCTTGATGTGCTATGGAAAGTATTTTTTTTTATTCCGCGTGTGTATGAAACGTTCCTTGTTCGTTTCCTTTTTTAGTTTATTCTGTGGAAGGAATATGAAAGCGGTTTAGTTGTTTTTTTTCAATAGTGATCAGAAGATGGCAGAAAGCAAGGGCTCTTTAATTGCCAAATCTGTCCAAAAACATGCTGGAAGGGCGAAAGAGAAGGTAAAATTAGTAAAAACTAATTATGCATTTGTTTCTGTGTACATAGAAATTTAAATTCAGCACCATTGGACTATAGTGTTTTTAAGCGGACATTTTATTAAATTATTATCTAATAATATTAAAAAAATATTATGTATTTTGACATTTTATTATTTATTCGGTTAAACTGAAAACGGTTTTTAACCACAATGTCCTTAAAAACCGTATATAATATTTTTGAATGTGATTAAGTGTACACTTAGATTATTATCCTGTTTCCAGCGATTCTATTTGATTAATTTTTTCGTTCTTTTATTTTACAGAAAACTTTAACCATGCCCTAGAAAAGCTCAGAAAAAAATATTTTCTGGAGCAGCACCACCCCCACTAATTTTAGCTACAACCCCCCATTGGTTGTGAATGAGAAAATTTGATCGAGATTGGTTGAGTCGTTATTAAGTGAGCACAATTTAGAAAAATAATTGAGGTTATGTTGACTGTATAGTACCGGTATTACTATCGGTGGCATGGATGTGGAGGGTGAAAATGAATTAATTTTACGTTTGGTGGTATGAGAAGTACGAAAATACAATTCTCTTAAGATGTGGTTTCCTTATTTATATTTACTTTTTTATAGTCCTATGTATAAGATTTTTTGGCTCGAAAATCTCCAAAACTACTTGATACATTTCATTGAAATTTAAATATGATGTAATAGTTTATCTGAAGTAGTGCATATTAAAATTTGATGAAGATTGGTCGACTTGTTCTTGAGTTACGCTCAGTTTAATGTCAAAAAAAAATATTGAGGTTATGTTGACTCTAATACGAAGCAAATCTGAAACAAAGATTGAAGGGGTAAGTAAGAAGCGTGGTTTTTTATGATGCTGCAAGTCTGTACGTTGTAGTTTTTTTATCTGTAGTATCTACTGTTTGCAATATTGTTCGGCGTGTTCAGGTAATTTTACCTTGAGGGTCATGATGACTTGGTATTTATTTGAGCGGGGCAAAAGGAAACAAAATAAAGAACAAAAAGACGGTATTTTGTAAGAATTTTTTTTTTACTTGATGAATTAATTAATTTATTTACTACAGAAGCCTTGAAACGTTTTTACTTAGGAAAATGGAAAAAGGAATTATTTTTGAGCGTACGGAAAATACCATGCCTGACCGGGTTTCGAACTCGGAATACCCGGATGAAAGGCCGAAACCACTTTTTTTTATTAACTGTTGTAACACCTGGTTTTAGTATAACACTAAAACTTATCTTTGGTACTAAAAATATATGCCCAAAGATATTTTATCTTTTAATAGGATTTTTTATGTTCTATTCTGAAGGAAGTTCTATGTTGAAAATGTATACTAAAGTTAGAGGCTTTTTCTTTATTTACCGGTTGTAAATAAATTGTATAAAGTGTACTGTCCATAAATAGATTTATAAAAAAAGAAGAGTATGAAGGAATTTTTTATAAATTTACAATATTTTTTTACGTGATTCTAAACTTAGTTTTCATGTTCAGCCGTAAAGAGTGTGTAATAAAACAGCCGTGTGACATGTTATTTTTTATTTCTTTATTTTTTAATTTAAAATTACTACTTTAAAACTTACTTTTTTATATTCTGAAGACTTTTTTCAGTGCTCTTACCCGTTTTAATAAATCGGTTCCCTTATAAATTAAGTTACATTAGGCATTTTAAGTAAATTGATGGTGACCGTTCTTTTACATCATGAGTTTTTGGCATCCTGTAGTGGGTTAGTGTCAGGAAGAGCATCCGGCAGTAAATATACCACCAAATCCCTCTCAGTAAAAGACCAAAAAATGGGTGTTAAAAAATAAAACGTAGATTTTCTCTCTCTGATCTTTGCTAATGTATTAAAGTATTATTTGCAGTATTACAATTCTCTCCCCTTTCTAAACAGTTTCGTCGTAATGTATATATATATATATATATATATATATATATATACACACACACAAGCAGTATATTAAACTTATATATAATAAACCTATTACAAACCTACATGTATTAAACCTATATTTTCAGAAAATTTTAGTTTTTTTGCTTGATAGTTTTAAGCAGGTCAACGAAAAATTGTATCAGTAATGAAATGATCTCATTTTTTTCCTGTTTAACCACCGGGAAGCACAGTCAGGTTCCAGAGGATGAATCAGGATGATATGTATGAGTGTAAGTGAAGTGTAGTCTTGTACAGTCTCAGGTCGACCATTTCTGAGATGTATGGTTAATTAAAACCCAACCACCAAAGAACACCGGTATTCACGATCTGGTATTCAAATCCGTATAAAAGCAACTGCCTTTACTAGGGTTTGAACGTTGAAACTCTCGACTTGAAAATCAGCTGATTTGCGAAGACGCGTTCGTTCACCTTGTAATGTGTATGTAAGTGTACGTAAAAAAAAATCGAATTTTTTAAACCGTAATGGAAGATATATTTTTTGGTAGTAAACGCTTACTTAAATTCTATATTAAATGAAATATTTTTTTACATTTTCTCTTAAAAGAATTAAATGTAAATAATTCAGCTAGTAAACCTTTTAATTGGTTATGTTAAACAATATCCCGTTTTTCCCGTAGTAATATTTTGAGTCGTTAAGTAAATAAGGTTTTTGTTTTCGAGAAATAGGTGCATGATTCTCTTCTATTTTATATCGCAATAAAAATTTATTGCTTCGCATTTTTCAAGGAAAGACAAATCACTTCACGCTTTTTTCGTGATTTATGTATAAAAATAAAGTCTTTTCTGTAATTGTTAATGATACTTTTTATTTTTCATCCAAAATTAATGCAATGCCGATTATATAAATAATTCTTTTTGTTATTCCCGTATGTTCGTATTATTCCCATAATTCATATATTTTCCGGATGTAATTTATTTAACCAAAATTTTCAACGAATGAATGGAAAATTTGAAAAAATCTTCCTCGAAAGTTTTAAATTTTATTCAAACAGGGAATGTCAGGTCGAGCCCCTTTTGTAAAAATATTTTTGATAGTTAAGTTTTTAGTAGGATACATTTTAGAAAAAAAATTTACCCAATGAATAACAAATAGATTTTTAGAAGTTTTTTTTTACAAATGTTTTTAAATATTTAATCATTTGCTCTGAATTTTCAATCTTGTGGGGAATTTTTTTGTTTTACTTAGGGATTTATTTAAGTGTAAAGTTTCAAGGGACTCATATGAAATTTAAAAATATTTCATACAAAATAAAGTTGGAAAATTATCTGTGGGTTCCCTTTCAAACAATAAATTAAGATACATACAGGAATTCCTTGTAATCCTACTAATAATATTTATTTGTTTTCTATAGTAATATTCGTTAGACTTTTAAACAAGCATAAGAATTCCAATTCGTTTGACCAATGCGGAGATGGATTGATCTTGACGTCACGCCATTTTTGCCACTTTTTTCTTGCTGCTGCCTTATACTTCCTCTTTTACGATTTAATTATAACCTTCACTCAAGCTTTTTTACTTAGTCTGATTTAATATATAATACAAAGTGATTTTTTAGTCCTGTTACCCAATTTTAAATGTAATTTAAGAAAGGGAAATTTAGGTGGAATAAAAAATGTATTTGTTACTTACAAAAGAGATTTAATAAAAAGCTACTACTTACATAATTGTTAAAGAATATGCTCAAAATGCCACCCCTTGCGGTTATACACACACGGACTCTTTTCAGCATATTAGCAGAAACCTTTTTAAGAGTTGCATTGGAAATATTTGTTATTAAGCCTGTAATAATGACTTTAAGTTCATCAATAGTGTGAGGATTGTTTTTTGAAGGCCTCGGACTTAATATAGCCCCACAAAAAGTAGTCAGAAGATGTGAGGTCTGGGGGACCTTGGAGGCCGTAAGCCCTTGCTTATTATTCGATCATCATGAATCCATGGTTTCTCGAGACATGTGGCATGTAGCTCCGTCTTGCTGAAACCAGCAATACCGTTCTTGAGGTTCCAGGAGGGACACGAAATGGCGCACAATATTCCTGTATACTTCACCATTTACTGTCTGTTCGAAGAATATGGGTCCGACTATACGATGACGAAATATCGCACACCACACACCAATTTTTTTAGGATGCAAAGATTTGTCTTATAAAGCGTTAGGATTTTCAACCGCCCAAATTCGTCAGTTTTGACTGTTAACATAAACGTCGAGATGGATCCAAGCTTCATCACTAAAGAACACTGAGTTTAAAAATTCGATTGCGTTATCGTTTACGACAGACCTAAACCAACGGCAATATTGCAATCGCTTGTTTAAATCTGGAGGCTGAAGCTCTTGGACTAATCGTACACGATACGGATACAATTTCAATTCTTTAGCAGCTTTCTGAACACTCGAATATAACAAACCGACTTGCGTGGAAAGTTTTCGTAAACTTTTCCGTGGAGGATTGAGCGATCTTGTTTTCACATTCTCTAAAACGTCATCTGTCAAGCGAGTTCGTCGACCACTACGTTTTCTGTCGCAAACACTACCTGTCTTTCGAAATCGGTTTGCTAGCCTAGAAATCGACATTTTTTCTGGCGGAGGAACACCAAAAAATTGAATTTGAAATGATTCTTTTACACTCGCGTACGATTTCGTAGCAAAATATTGTTCAAGAATGAAAACTCGTTGTTCTATGGTAAAAGACATTCTGTTCGTAACACTACCGGAAACGGCACAAAAGTTTACACAGCTCAAGGAGAATCAACTCACACTGCCGTATCTATATCGGTTGATTAGCGCTACCAACTTCGTGTCACAAAATTTCCCTTTTTTAGAAAAAAATTACTAGACATTAACAATTGGGTAACAGGATTAAAAAATCACCTGTATTAGCAACATCTAGTTTTAGATTCCTACTATAACTTTTTATGAAAATAGCGATCGATTATTATTAAAGAAAATTATCGGTTAATTATTGTGTAGTTTACATTCAAACGTTATTCGATATGAGAATATATATATAGGATGTAGACCGTATTCGTGTATACGGTTAATGCAGTTCGATTTTTTAAATGAAGATAATGGTGAAACTTAAGCCTGGATTCTGTTGTGTGATGTTTATCGTACTCTATGCTTGCACGCACTTCTTATATAGCTTATTTAATGATACTTAAATGTTAACAATTGGTATAATTTTGCGTATACAAAACTTTTTAAATTGTGTTGGGTAATTTTGTTTTTTACAAAGATTATGCGGGTGTATTAAAAAGGAAATAACAATGAAAAATTATATACATGTACTCTTCTTTATTGTAAAAGAGAATGAAAAGAAGAGACTATGCTCTGTTCTTTATCAATAATGAATAAAACAGTAGTGGTTGCTGGTTTTTATAAGTGATCTTGATAAAACAAAGACGCATTAAAAAATATTTCGCCTCCTTTATAACATGACAAAAAAAAAACCAATCTCTATGACGTATATAGGGTAACGTCATATAAAATCTTCTAAAAAAAATTTTGTTTTCTGGTTTTATGCTCCTTTTTTTTATTAAAATGATAATCCTATACAGGCATATTAGATGAGTCAACAGATACTCAAAAAGGCTTTAACCTTGAAATAATTCACTGCAGTAAATAAATTTGTGGAATGAATTCGGAGAAGTATGTAGTTTAAAAATCTGCCTTACGACATGAGAAAATTTTCTTAATTTGTTTATTAACAAATTAAGGAAAAATGTTTAGTTTTTCGCCAATACTGGTTTTATTTTATATCACATGTAAACAGAAAAGCCACCAATAGATAGCTGAGAAAACTTTGTATAATAAAATTTTACAATAAGCACCTGGGGAAAACAGCTGTTGCATAGAATTTTTACATTAATTCTGTGTCAATATAGAATTTTACATAGTAAAATCGCGCTGTGTTAGATTAGCTTGGAAACTGGGTACCTTCTCGTATATTGTAAGATTAAATGAATTTAATTCATTCGTAATTTCTTAATTTTTCTAGCAGAAAAAAGGGTTCCGGAGGTTTCTTACGCAAAATTGTCTTAGTTTTTTAGTGGTGGTATTCATTTTTTCGTAAGATTAAAAATAAACAAAATATTGACGGAAAACTAGATATTTTTTTTCAAAAAACCACTATTTCTCTACAAACAGCAAAAAATTTGCAAAATCAATGAAATATAAGGTTAAATATTCAGAAATGACGTATTTTTACATAAATCTACGAAGTTGCATAAAAGTAAATGTTTTCATTAATCTTCTTTCTATCTTATCTTATATATACGTGTATATATAAAAACAAAAATATTTGTCTCGTATGCGTTCCTATGCCATTTATCCGATTGCGATGAAACTTTGGTGAGTTGTGCGCAACGCCTGCGAAGGTTTCTGAATTGGTTTGGTTCTACTAGGTGGCGCTGGGATCGAGATACTTCGAAAAATTATATTTATGGTCTGATTAGAGGATCATATTCAGAATACGTGTTACATGGAAAGAAATACGTCTGCAAAAACTGGACTCGCTAGATGGCGCTGGAGTTGAGGTATTTGGAAAAATTACATTTGTGGCCCGATTTGGCTCATATTCAGAACATATATTATTAGTTAAGTATTTTTGTGAAAAATGGAAAAGGGTAAAAGGAAACGTTAAATTTTTTGAAGTTCCGTAATGTTCAGTATTTTGATGTTCTATCAAACTTTCATTTCTGTTCATTTAATCAATATATATACTCAAATCTAGCAATGGCGAAGCATTGCCGGGTCAGCTAGTATATATATATAAAGGTCAATGTATGTTTGTTTATTCCATATGCGTCGCGTCCCTATACCACATTCATACGATTGCGATGAAACTTTAGTAAGTTGTTGTGCGCACGCCCACAAACGTTTCTGAATTTGTTTGGGCCCGCTAGGTGTGGCTGGGGTCGAGATATTTCGAAAATTTGTATTTATGGTCTGATTTGGCTCATATTCAAAAATATATATTAGTTACGTGAAAAGAAATATTTTTGCAAAAACTGGAACCGCTAGGTGGAGCCGGTGTAGAGATATTTTCGAAACATTCAAACAAATATACTTTTAGACTTTCTTCTCCTATGTTGATAAAAGACAACGTTTTTATATGTGTATTCGCTATAGACTAAAAAACTACTAGACCGATTTACGCGCGAGTTTTTGCAAAATGGTCCGCGTTGTCTGGGGAAGGTTTAAAGCTATTGAAATCTTCGATCTGACCAGTAGAAAGTTAGGGGTATTTTGAACCGACTACTGCATTTAGTGAGTAGTTTGAATTAAATCTGATAGGTAGTGCTGTTTTGAAAATTGGATTTATTAACATTCTGCCTTTTATAAAGTGAAATGTTAAATTTTGTGAAGTTGCGTTAAGTTTTGTAAGTTTCTTAATATTGAGTATTAATTGTGATGATTTTACAACCATATCTCTTTTCGTTAAAAAGTTATTTTCCACCGACTACTTTGTTTAGACAGTAATTTGAATTAAATCCAATAGGTAGTGTTGTTGTTTTGCCAATTTACATTTACTTATATAAACTGAAAGTTTAAATTTTCTGAACATCCGTAGTGTTCAATTTTTTAATGTTTTATCAAACTTTGAGTTTTCAGTTTTGTTCAGTTAATCTATATATATACTCAAATCTAGCAATAGCGAAGCATTAGGTTCTGCTAGTTTTTTATAACAATTTGTTTATAGCGACAGTTTCATATGATTACGAAATATACTAACACTTACTTCCTAACACTCATTGAAAAATTAAATTTTTTGAAAAACCATCTCTGCGATCTTAAAGTAAATATTTTACGTTAATAAAAACGATTAAAATATTTTATATTTAGGAAAACAGAATTAATAATGATTGGTTTGAGCGTTAGCCAAGGTACCAAAACACGTTTTTTTCTAAAAAGTACAGTTTTCACATGTTGATAAATAAGCAATTAAATAAGATACAGAGATATCCCTTATTGAATGAGTACGTAGTAATCTCAAGAACAGAATGTTATATTGACTTTTTCATTCAATTTTTTTTTTGTTATAGGCGTTTTATCAAGAACTTGCATATTTTCACATTAGATCCGGATAACGAGCAATCAAAGATGAAAAATATTTCGAAAATTTTACTACTTTATAGCCTTGGGTCTTATGAATCCGTACCATTTTGAATTTTTAATTATCTCTAATAGAACAGAGTTATGGAGGTTTATTTATTGCGCACCCGTTAGTTACGCTACCTATGTATGATAGTTATAGCGCGATTTTGTAGTTATTGTAAAACTCGCTAGCGCATTTAGTTTTGCTCGTAGAAAAAATTACCCGAAACGTTTTTTATGCAAAATTTCCTCAGCTATCCATTGGTGCATTTTAGTTTTACATGCGATTAAAAAAAACCCGCTATTGGTGAAAAACTAAACTTTTTTTCCTAATTTGTTAATTAATCAAATTAAATAGTTAATTACCCATGTCGGTTAGTGCACACTTTTATTCTACATATTTTTCTGAACCTAAATTTTTTCGAGATTAAAATCTCCATTGACTCATCTACATAGGATTTGTTGTCGTTTACGTTTTAGATGTGATATTTTAGAATATTGAATCATAAGATCGATGCAAGTTAGCTTATCTTATTGGTAAATTGTGAAATAAAACTGAGTCGATAATAAAAAGCCATCTTGAAAGTTGAATTTTCCTGATATTGTTGATTTTTTTTCAAAAAATAACATTTTTTATGTATAAGTAAATCCCCACAAACCCACTGATAATTAACGATTAAGTATATCGGAACTCATCAAAACGTTACAAAAAATTAACTAGGTTTTCCCTAAGCGATATGATATCAAATAGCCGTTAAAATCATTTTAGTATTTAGACGTTTTGTGATTCAATACATAAATTATCTCAGTTCCAGATCTGGTAAAATACGAGATCTGGAATAAAAATCTTTTAGACGTGTTGTCTTCCATTTTTCATTCATACAACCTTTATATGAACATTCTCACTTTTACAGGATTAAATTTATCTTCTCATATTCCTGAATTAAACATTGTTATGTGAGAAACAATGTTTTCATGTTTAGTTTAATCCAAGTACTATTAATTTTTTCAGGGAATTTTAACTCTCCTTGTTTGCGTTTTAAATCCCCTCTCAAAAAAACCATAATAATTGTACCACTTTATAGATAGTAAAGTTTATAGATTCGGAAAGTATCTGCTGATTCTAAGGAAAGTAAGTATAGATTCGATAAAGGTAGCTTTATTCCTTTAGTAAGTATGCCTAGAAGCTTTCATCTCTGGATTTCATACCTCAAATATTTAGTTAATTAGAACTTAAAAACGTAATGATGCCAGGAAGATACTTTTGAGAATTCATTAATGTTAAAATTTAGTCCGTGAATAGAGAGCTTAATTACACTTTATTATCTATAAAACACAGTTCATTTGAAATTCGTTGACCATATAACGTAATTCGTTCTGAAATAGTCTTCATTCCCTCTGGATTTTGCCTGTTCGTAGAGTCTGTCTTTTTTTCTGAATTTTATCCTTTTATTGTTAACTGATTCACTTATTCAGTTTTACCCTTTAACTATGTCAAATTATTCTTTCGATGTACCGCATTTGACAAGTATAATAAAGATGTTTGTTCTTTCATATTTTTCCAGTAGTCTCCGGCTGTGTCCTTCTTTCTGTAACATCTATTAATCTATCGTAATATCAATTAATTTATTTTATTGACATTATTTAAGTTCTTCATATTTTAATAACAATTTGTCAGTCATTAAATAATTGTCAGTTATAATAATTTGTCAGTTATTCATCAGTCATTAAAGTTCTAAATATCAGTAATTAAAATTAAATTTATCAAACGAAGCGTTTTTAATTTTAATAGAAAATTATTTGTTTATTTTTGTGTATAATACTAAATTTTTTTCACAGCTTTTATAAATCTATAGGAAATTTTTATGAAATTAAATCAAACAATTTAGATTGTTTGTTATAAAATACTTCAAATTCCTAGGTATTGTTTAAAAATTTGTTCAAGGAATTTTATTATTTACCATATCAAATTCTCATAGCTAAGTACTTGAAAAAAAAAAAAATAAATAAAAATAAAAACAGAATTGTTTTAAAATGATTGTTTCAAGATTAGATAAATATATTTAAATTCACTTATATAAATGAATACATGAATAAATTTATATACAGTTTCACGTCACTTTTAATGGATCACATGTAACTGCTCTTTTTGTTTTAAAGACGTAAAAAAAAAACAAAAAACAAAAGAAAGTAAAAGAAAGTACAAGTCTCTGAAAAGACGTTTCAGAGAGACAAAAATAGACAGTGAGAGTTTGTATGTGTGAATGGGAAAGAGTAAAATAGGGAGAAAGGAAAAAAATAAATTGTAAAAACGTCATGTTAGGGCGATTGATTATATCATAGTTTTTTATTTTGAAGGTTCCGGGTTCGAACTCTGATCTGGATTAACATTTTTCATACCTTACTAAAATGTCCATAATATATTTTCATTCATTGTATATATAAAAAATTAATAGTGTTAAAAAAAGATTACGTTAAAAAATATTTAAAATATAATTTCCGGAAAGAAAAATTATAGAATTTTTTTCTTTAGCTCCATTAAAATTTTGCAATCAGTTTGTCAGATAAAAAACAAAAAACAAATAATAATAAATTTAATCTAATTGTAACAGATTAATCGACGTCTTAAAAAGAAGGCTAATTACACTGGAAAGCAATTGATTACAATGTTTTATACAACTTCGTTTTATACACATTAAAAATAACGATTTTTAGAATAGTAAAATTAATAGTAGAAAAGAATGGATGAAAAGAATAAAAGAAATCAAAAAAGAATAAGAGATAAAAAACGAAAGAGAATTGTAGGATACTAAAAAATTGTGGTTAAACATATCATTTATTACTGTCAGCCTTCGATTCTTCTTTCTACGAAATAATATAGAACTGCTGCTGCCATCTGATTTACAGAAACTATCAACTTTGAATGATTCTTGCTTATTTTTTAACAACTGTATACAGTAAATTTTAAACTGACAAAGGCATTTATTTTTTTTTTCTGTTATAAAAGAGCGGGCATCAACAGCTATGGTCATTAGCCCGGTGGAAATTGGTAGCTTATGCCATGCCTGACCGGAATTCGAACCCGGGACCTCCGCTCGAAATGCTAAGACGCTACCTACTCAGCTGCGAAGGTCGGCTTGTTTAGTTTTAACTTAATAAAACATTGCTGATTTTTTTTTATATATATAAGAACTTACTGTTTTCTTTTGAGGAAGCGATGGGGTTGCATTCTTATGATAAATCTTTTGTATATCCAACCTAAAAATCTCACGTAGGAAAGATATTGTATCTCTGTAAATTGTTCAGGTACGAGTATTAAAGTATAAATTATTAAAAAAAATAAATAAATAAATGTAGTATTACACAGATACACTAGTCTATGCATTTTCAAGATCCTGCATATGAGTGTTTACTTATTTAAAAATAATTTCTTCTCGCGGGTTTTCCCCGTTCAAATAGAATTGCTTCATTTTTATTAAAAAATTTGATGTGGATACCACATGACTTCCTTGTACCCTTATTAAATTACATACACACATTTTTTTTTTAAAATGAAAAGTACATAATTTTTTTTGCATTAATAACGTCTGATATTTTCAAAAATTCTTTTTTTTTATCGTTATTATTGAATTATTATTTATCGTAAAACTTTTTTTTTACAATCAGAGGATAATAATAATTAATAAATTAATGTATTTAAATTAAAAAAAAAAAGGAGATGAAGTCTGGTACGAACCGATGTGCCTTCTTCCCCTTTTGAGACCCAAATATTTCATTTGGCTATAACTCTGGAACCTATGAAAATAAGTACCACTTATCATATATCATTGAAATGATTTTCATAAGGGCTTATTACTGCAGTTAAGAAAAATTCTAAAATTCAAATTTGTTTGGATTTTTGGCTTTTTGGACACTTTTGATTCATTCGATTGCAATGAAAAGGGGAGATGCACAACTAGATGTTACAGCAGTCCTAAATCCAAAATTTCAACATCCTACCGCTAACCGTTTTTGAGTTAAGTACATACGTACGTACAGACGTCATGCCGAAACTAGTTAAAATGGATTCAGGTATGGTACAAATGGATATTTCCGTTGAATTCTGAAAACCGAAATTTTTCGCAATTCAATACTTCCTTTACTTCGTACAAGGAAGTAAAAATTCACTTTTATAAATAAAAGTTAAAATTTTATGATTTTTGAGGTTAAAAAAGTTGTAAACTTCTAGTATTTGATAGTTGTAATCGTTTTGAAAATTTCAAATTTTCCAAATTAAAAATTCGGATACAGTTTCTATCAGTGACGTAGACGGTTGGATACAAAGTTTATCATAAGGGTCCTAATGAAACCTTACAACTTTCTCCAGTGGTATCTGATTTTTAAGATTTAAATATCTGCGTTTTGCACCTTACCTTTTGATTGCAATCAACTGCACCAAAAGCGTCCAAAAAGTCTAAAATCCAAAGAAGCTTGGGTGTTGGAGTTTTTCTTAATTGCTATAGTAATCCCTCATTGAGAGCTTTTCATCGATTATCATAATGGTACTTATTTTCATTGGTTCCAGTGTTATAACCAAATAAAATTTTAATTAATTAAATATTTGGATCTTACAAGGGGAAGGCACATCGGTTCGAATTCGACCATCTCCTTTTTTTTAAATTTAAATATATTGATTTATTAACCTCAGATTGTAAAAAAAAATTGACAGTAAATAATAATTCAGTAATAACAATAAAAAAAATGTCAAAAGTTACAAATGAAGTAAAATTTTATGTACTTATAATCTAAAAGAAATGTGTATATGTAATTGTAATAGGCGTATAAGGAGGTTATATGGTATCCAAATCAATTTTTTTTTTTTAATAGAAGGAAAATATTACAGCTAAAATTGATAAAAATAATTGTGTATTGTTTATAAAAGAAAATTTGTATTTCTCAACTTTTAATGTATGATATAAAGAGTTACTAAAATCTTAAAAAAAGGTTTCTTAAAAGGTTAAAAATCTTGAAAAGGTTTTTTATTATACTTTAAACACTTACCAAATACTTGTAAGCTTTAACATTTAAAAAAAAATTTTTTTTTTCTTGGCGGAGGGGAATTTGTTTCGTAATATTTGTTTGAAAAGCTTTTTAGCTGAAAAATTTATTTAATTTTATATTTAACGAACGTAACACACATGTAAATGACAACACTGACTGGCTGTGTTTAACGTTAAGACATTTTACAAATGTTTGTTTGACATGTGTTAGGTTGTTTTTAATGAAAGAGAACCATATTTAAATAAGTCGTTCAGGTTATATTTTAATCGCAAGAAAACTACTTCAGATCACACACACGGACGCACGCACACAACTCTCTCCCCCTCCCTCTCGCTGACACACACGCACAAACACGCATACACACACACACACACACACACACACACACACACACACACACACACACACACACACACACACATAAAAACTAAACATATTATAAATATTTTTCTTTATGTTAAAATGTATTTTAATATCATTTATACATTTGAATCGAATTACATTATATCATATATGATTCATACAAATTATTCAGTTTGAATTTTATGAAATATATTCTACGTATTTGGAAAATACTCGTAATATGCGAACGCATGTATAATATTGTTTTGATATTCAGTTTATACTAGTCTGGCGAATTGTAAAATGTGTCCTTTCATTTGAATCTGTATCATCTGGCAAAAGTCCAGTTGTTGGAGCCGCACAGATGTGTCACCCATACATAAAGAATGAAAACCCTCCTTTTATATATATATATATATATATATATATATATATATATATTTATTATATGTATTTTTTTTTAACCTTTTTTATTATTTTTTTAATTTTTCTTTAATCAATTTTCAATAAGCTGCTTTTTTTAACATTATTTATTTTTAAATAATTTATTTGTCAAAACGTGAGATATTTATGAAGCCTCAAAATGTGAACCATAGCACATTTTTGAAGTTTTAATACGAAAACACCTTTAATATTTTTTGTTTTATTATTACTATATTTTTAAATTATATTTGTAGTTATGTAGGATTAAAAATCCGGATTTCAGTCGCCTTGTCGAGATGGTAGCGTCTTGGCCTTTTGTAAAGTTCTGGATAGGAAACTCAGTCAGCATAGACTTTTCTAAACATTACAGATTTTTTTTTTATCATATTTTCACGCGTAAGCTTTAAGTTTATACAGAATTATTGAGGAAGAATGTAACAAACTTTTAGAACATGTTCTACTGGTAAAAATTACATATAAACATAGGTTCGGGAAAGCTTTGTTAGCAAATATCGGTTGGCGAAAGATTTCGACCTAATTTCTGCGCCTTCAGAAAAATTAAGCCAGAATTTTTTTTTTTTATGAAATCTGACCTGAAAAAATAAATCATTTGGCACATTTTGTTATATCTCTTTTCAATAAACTTTGAGATTTTTACGTTTGTATTAAATTTCTGTGGATTTATTTAATTTTAATCAGAATCAAATTTTGTACAATTGATTTAAAATTTTGGTTCAACATTTAAAAAAAATTATTTTACGTTAAATATAAAATAGTGTGTTTTTCGACCCCAGTCTTATATCTTATAACATAGATTTCTCAAAAACTACTGAAAATAGAGTTGTGGGACCCATTTTTAAAAAATTTCTTTTCATATAAAACCACTAAATTTATCCTTTAATTTGGATCCCAAGAATTACAGTCTGACTTAATTTTATCGGGGTGAAATATTTCACCAGCCGACATTTGCTAACGAAGCGTTTACTAAAACCTATGCTTATATGATTTTTTACCACTTTTATATTAACTCGCTTTTGTACTATGTTTGTGAGATTCATGGTACGGAACCTTTCAGCCGAATTTTGAAGCACTTCCGCTTATCCATTCCCTCTGAAATTTTGCATACAGGTTTGTTTCTGATGACAACACATTTTAACAATATTTTCAAGTCGCTAAGGTGCCCCTAAATTGCTAAATGAAAAACGTTCCCCTTGAATTTATGAAATTTCATTTACATGCATAATTCCTAGTGAAAGAAATTTTAAGTGAGATATATATATATATATATATATATATATATATATATATATATATATTACTAGAAATTCTGTATAGTAACGACTAAAGTTTCGGGAAAATTTAGTACTGTTTAACCAAATCCGAATTTTCGGACGAAAATGGAAAATATCTCTAAAAGAGTCGATCCCAGCGATCTGAAATTTTTTTTCGCCCCCTCCTCGATGATATTGTATCCGCTTTCAGTGGTACCCGTCGGATGATAATATTTTCAAGTGCCCCTGGGGCGGCGTTCGGAAATTGGCGATGGGTTGCCACCGTAATATCTCGGCAACCGCTCGTCCAATTTTCACGATTGAAACTACGTATGTCGAGCAGGAGATCGAGCGCTATTGTTTAGCGCATCGGGTGCACTCTTGATCGACCGAATCTTGTAAGTATAAACTTACGAAGACTAAAAAGTAGAAAATAAAAAATACGTAAAAACAATTTTTAAAACATCAATCTTAAATTAAATGCACTAAAAGGTAAAAAATAATTTTAGGATCGTATCTGAGAATGGATTTGACAACGAGCTTTGAGTGGAGTACTCATACTTACACCCCACTCTTTAGGCCATTCATCACGCATATGAAAAAACTGGCAAAACTTAAAATTTTTAATTTGAAGGTATGACTTTCACATAATCTTACCTATCACCATCAAAACTTGTTTTCAAATCCATTCTGAGATATCCTAAAATTATTTTTTGCCTTTTAGTGCGTTTAATTTAAGAGTAGTGTTTAAAATTTTTTTAAACTTTACCGTTAGAACCTGTCCTGAAATTTTATTTCATTTTTCGTGGATCACTCAGCATAATGTGAGTGAATCGCTTAAAAAAAAATTAACCGAACTTATTTTCGCAGATTGTATGTATTTTGCTTTAATTAATTTATTTATTATAATAAAACAAATCCCCCAGAATATCAAGATTCAACGAAAAAAGAAAAATGAAAACAACGTTTTAATTTTATAAATCTTTTTTTGTAAAATTAAAAAAAAAATCATATTATTATTGATAATAGTGCGAGAAAATAAATTTACTAATATAATAATAATAATTCATTTGTTTTAGTTTGTTTTTTTCTATGAAGAAAAAATTCTATGAAAAGAATATTTATAGAAATCAAATGAACTTCTTTGAACTTTTGCCGGAACGGTGGATTGAAATCTTTATCAAGGAAAACATGAGTTTAAAATTTACGTTAATGAGGGTTGCCCAAATAAAAATTTCGAAGTTGAACTTTCTTTGCGTAACGCTTTATGTATTTGACTACGAATTTATATAATCTCCGCTAATATTGCTTTATCTTTGCGATCCACAAGTTTCAAAATATCGTCGTCTAAATTGTTAGTCAATTTTAATTACTACAGAATAGTTTCTTCCGATTCGTCAGCAGTCGCGATTCTCCTAACAACTAAACATTTATTTAACCTCTTGAATAATTCAAAACATTTTGAATTTATCTAAAGTGAAATCTTCGAATTTTACCATCAAACATCTGTCATAAGTGTAAAGAATGTGAACACCCTTTACTTGCAAAACACGGCGCTCTTTGTCAGCCATCCCTATCGTTGAATTTTTGGATAGCGTGGCGTAAGGGCTTTAGTATTTTATAATAGGCTTGGGCAGAAATCGTTCCTTTTGACACTAAGCTGACCAACAGGAAATTACGTTTTAGAGAGTAACAGGAATTTACTATCAGTAAATTCATTTTCTCGCTCTTCTATAAATTGTAATGAAAATTATTTTATTATTTTACAAAAATAAGCCTGTAGAATTAAAACAGAGAAATAATTCTTAGTCGGATTTTTATTTTTTGGATTTGTTTATCCCGAGAAATCAAAAATTAGTGGATTATATTAAGTTATACAAAAACGTACAAAAGTATAAAAAGACGTCTGGGCTTCAGACCACGGTTACGAAGATTTGAGTTCCGCTTAGTCGTGACATTTTTCATACGCTACAAATTTCAATTTTGACTAATGACCGTTGCAGTTAAGCCCATAATCTCAACAACAAAAGTCAGTATATCTCAAATATCAATGTTTCTGCAGATCAATAAAATTGTTTGTGTTAATCTTCTACAGTGTTATCTTTAAATCCATTATTTTCAGGGTTTTTTCTTGGGGGAAGTTATATGGGACAAAGTTTTTGATCGTTCTTAACATCAACAACTCACTTAAATAAATGTGAAATGAGAATCAGTAGTTTGTGAAAAATACCAAGAATAAACGAGAACCGAGAACCTTCAGTTACCCCAATCTTCAGTATTTTTTCCTTTATACTCGTACATCGTTTAATTATGGTGGATATTTTTTATTATTATAACTAATAATTTATTTTTTTTGTTTTTTTAATAGTATACTTAAAATTTAGGTAAATGAAAAAACAACACAAATTAATTCTATGTCAGCTTATAAAAAACATTACTTTTTGAGGTTCTGCTTCTTTTGACGCGTTAGGAGAAACTGATCAGACTGTATTTTCAACAAGTTGCGCGCGCTGATGTAATATACCAATGAAGATTTGCGCAGGCCCAAGTGGATCAGTTTGCACGCACATGCGTGTAGCGTCTAATTCAGTCAGTCGTTCAATGTAATTAAGTGATTATTAACATTAGTTGTAAACAACATATATTGAGTCGTAATAAATATATATTTATATACACGGATTTCTCAACATGTTTATTTTAAATTCTGAATATTGTTGTTCATATTCATAAAACTTTATTTATATTGCAGTATATATTTATTTTTTCTGAAAATTGTGTATCAACATTTGAGGTTATATTTATGTAAGAATTATTTTTTATGAGTAAAATTATATTTTTTAATGACACAGAAAATAACACACATCAGATAAATTCTTAATTTTACATAAATAATTTTAAATTTACCAAAGCCGCTGATAACCCTCGTCCATATTCAATCGTCATTCGAAGAATTAATGCAACTAAACTAATCGAAATATATTCGACGAACTTTATTATATGACAACGATTTATCTATCGTTTGACTCAGTTAAAATGTGTTTGAATGCGTAAAAAAATTATTTTTTTATTCACGCCAAATAAGTATAACTTCTTACATGGGTACATAAGTACACACGAGCTTTTTTTTTAAATAAATAAGCATAAAAAGTTAAGTTAATGACAATTAGACTTTCTCATCTTTTTTTTATCGACTTAACCCCGTCCCTTTGGGTATAATTTTTTCAAGTTGAAAATTATTGGTTTAGGATTTATTTTATACTTTAGAATTTTTGAACACCCGTTTCTTTGTAAGAAGTGAACTCTTTTTAACAAGGTTTTCTCCTATTTATTGTTAAAATATAATTTCAGTTTCTTATTTAACCTTTTAATTAATTTATTTTTTTAATTTGTTGAAAATCATAGTTCAATATAGAATCAATCGGTTTGCTTAAAAGTAAAACCACTCAGCTTTATTTAAACATTTATTACCTGATTATTTTAGAGGAGTTCTTATCGTGATATAATCATTTTCTAAAATAAAAAAAATAAATTATAAATTTTATCGTAGTAATTATCCTTATGTATTAATAAATGTATTATCTTTTAGTAAGTAAGTTTATACTATTATTACTATTACTATAATATCTTTTACTCTCCCTTATTTATATAAATTAAACTAGAAGAAGGACAAGGAAGAGGAGGAGGTAATAATGTGGAAAAACATTATATCGGATTTCTTTACAAAGAGGATTTCAGTAGCTAATTTATCATCTCGTAACTTACCAACGAAATTATAATTTGGAAGGGAGCCAAACATTTCATTTTCTCGTCGTATGTACTTTAACTTCGTCAGGGATCATAGATTACATAGTCGTTGTAATTTACAACTTTCACGGCTTTTAAATTTATTGAATAAATGTGTAATATATATTTATATAAAAATAAAAGTGTAAGTATGATAACAAAATGTTTTGTAGTTAAACTAAGTAATACAGTGAAAGATATTTTCTCTCTTTGTGTGCGTCTTTGTTTTTTTTAAATCCCGTAATACTGGACAAGACTAGAAATGAATATTTTATACATTTTTAGGAATAAAAATCAAAACGTCTTCTTTTATTTAAAATATAATAAATTAAATCACGATTGTTCATAATATCAGTATTTTGATTTTATATTTATTTATCAATCAATTTATAATCATAAAGTTTTAATCAGCTTGTAAGTTGAATGTAAAATGCCTTTCCGTCATAGGCTTTTATACCTCTTGTACAAAGTAAAGAGTATTGTGATCGCGAGAAATTTCGGTCTTCACGTTTCATCTCCTTTTTTATTTTTTTTTAACTTTTCTTTCCTTGATCGAAGTAAAGGAAGTAATGCAATCGCGAAACATTTCGGTTTTCATAAATATCTATTTTGATCGTCCCTGAATTCATTTTGAGTAGTTTCGCCGTGACCTCTGTACATACGTATGTATCTCGCATTAACTCAAAAACGATTAGCCGTAGGATGTTGAAATTTTGGATTTAGGAGTGCTGTAACATCTAGGTGTGTGGACATTCTCTTTTGATATCAATCGATTGAACCAAAAGTGTCCAAAAAAGCCCAAAATCCTTAAAAATTTTGATTTTTGACTTTTTTTTAACTGCAATAATAGGCTGTCATCGAGAGCTTTTCAAGGATATATCATAAGTGGTACTTATTTCATTGATTCCAGACTGATAGCCAAATAAAATTTTAATTAATGAAATATTTGGATCTTACAACGGAAAGCATAACGGTTCAAATCGGACTTCATTTTCTTTTTTATTTAACATATTGATTTATTAATAATTATTCATCCATGATTGTCAAATTATTTTTACAATAATTAATAATTCAATAATAACAAAAACAAAATGTGAAAAAAATCAGAAGTTATTAATGAAATAAAAATTTATGTACTTTTAAAAATGTGTGTATGTAATTTAATAAGCATTATTATATATGTATATGTAATAGATTTGGTGAAACATCTGATTATTTAATGTTAATTGAAAATTATAATTTAGAATCTTATTATTTTTTGATTTTCGAGTTTAATTTGTATTTAATTGTTCTGGAATTCCTGTTTAATTTTTTATCTTCATTAAAGTTAATTACAGAATGACTGAAGAATAGACCCTCACAAGAGTATATACACTGAGGAAAAATTGCTCGTGCTTTAATAAATTGAAAAAAAATTTTATCTTTTAGACTCCTCTGATATTGTCGGACAATATTCTCTCTAAGTAGGAATTCATCATCATTTCGTTTGTTTGTTTTTTTGTTGCCAATCATTTAATCTCCTTTGGTTTGGTATAATTCTTCTGATCGTAATTTGTGTACACGTTTTCTAGTTTTCAAATTTTCTTTCTCTTTATATTCATCATCCTCTCTTAATCTTTTTATTATTTCCTTGGTCATAACGTTTTCTTCCTCTTTATATTTAGCATCTTCTCTTAATTTTTTTATTCTTTCTTTCTTTGCAACATTTTCTTCCTGTTTATTCTTTCTTTGATTTTATCATTTTCTTCCTCTTAATATTTTTCATCTTTTCTTAATTTTTTTTCTTCTCTGTTCTTAACATTTTCTTCCTCGTTATGTTCATCTTCCTCTCGTTTTTTTTTTTTTTTAGATATATTTCTTCATGTTTCTTTCTTTTTCCTGTCTTTTTTTGTCTATCTTTCTTTTTGATTATTCACCAAATAATCCAGTAACAAAAACTGAATATTTTACACCGTAATGTCGAAATTAACATTTCTTACCAGTATACAGGAGTTCACTAAACGGATTGTTTAAATATTATTAACTTTTATTTATACGACACACCAGAAATTTGAAACTTTTGTTAATCAGCAACTCACAAAGAAACGAATAAGACTGATCTAGTAATACGAATAATAAAGGAACTTTTACTCTGTCCTAATATTTCATGTAAGAATGCTGAATTAATAATTTTATAAATATTTGATGTTAACAAAAACATTTATTTCAGTAATTGTGTAACTGTCCACTTTATTAAAGAATTAAAGGATCGTATCTCACTTTCAAATGAAATAAGTTTAGATGAAGTGCAGCAAAAAATGTGTGTATGTAATTTAACAGATGTATAAGAAAGTCATGTGATGTCCACATCTACATCAGATTTTTTACTATCATAACCTAAATTTCTACAACTTAAAATTTCTTTCTTTTTTTAAATTTTAGTGACGTAATCATTAGATTTTTTGCTGTATTATTGAGTGATTTATATTCTAATGATTTTATTCTTTAAATATGATGAGAGAATAATTACTTAATAATAATAGTAATAATTACTCCAAATAATCAAAACCAAATAATAATAATAATCGCGAGTGGTAGCGTCTTGGCCTTTCATCCGGAGGTCCCGGGTTCGAATCTCGGTCAGGCATGGCATTTTCACACGCTATAAAAACTGTCATTCATCTCAACCTCTGAAGTAAATACCTAACGGTGGTCCCGGAGGTACAAAAAAAAAAAAAACCCGGTAGATGTGTATAATTAGCATTTTATTGTTTATTTAATAATTATTTTATTTAAAATTTAAATATTAATCAGTATTTGTATAATTTTTTATGTATTAACCAGTATCCTTTTATTTGTATACCCTTTAATCCTACATTATTATTTACTTTTTGTCCGGGGTTGACAACTGAAATGAAATACTAGATTAAAAAACAGAGAAATAAAAATTTGTTTCAAAACTGCTGTAAAAATCGGTTGGTTACATTTATAAAGTCAAAAAAGTTTTTTCTCCTTTTTTTTTTTGAAGTCGTTACGTTGCCTTTTTGTTTGTGTATATATACACGTATACTTATGTACACACTGTTACACGAATATTAGAACTCCAACTAAAATTCGTAATTAACTGAAAAAGTGGGTTGATACGGTGCAATGTAAATAAGGCTCCGTCGACCGAACTGGTGGCGGGTGGTCTTGGATGAGTGGGCGGTAAAGTAGTATGTATGGTGGTGGAATAGTGATGGGGTGGGTTTTGCGGGAGGGCGATTACCCCAGTACTTCTTCCTCCTTTTTCCTCTCATTTCATCTCTATTCTTCTCTTTTTAGTTCCATCCCTCCCGGCATGGATCGATCTGTACACTACTGGTCCGGAGAAGAGAGATGCTGGCCGTGTGACGTCACTGTTTGGGTGCATACTGTTCATCTTGCAAACATTGTTTCCCCCCTTAATTATATACCTATGTAAACTACATTAACCTCCCAATAGGATGATGATATTAAATTATTCTTTAATAATAAGCCTTTAATATTCGTGTTATAATATTTCTAAATTTTATAGTATTTTTAAAATCGTGTGAATTACATCGATTTTTAGTTAAATTTTCATTTATACGTAGTTTTTTTTTTTTTGAGATTTAGAATGTAAAATATTAATGAAGAGTTTAAAAAAGCCCGATTTTATTCATGGTATAGATGTTTTTTTTCAATTATAACGTTTAGGATAAATCTGTTTGTTTTGCCGATGACTCGGCAATTGTTTTTGGGGATGGTTCTTTTGATAATGTAATGAAGGCTAATCTGAGTCTAAAACCGGTTGATTAGTGGATGTATAAAATTATTTTGTGCGGTATGCAATTAAAACTAAGTAGTTTATTTTTCCAACAGTAGAAAAATTATTAATAATAATAAAATATTTCTAAATAATTCGATTGATGTCAGTTTAATCTGAATACGTGTCATTAAACTGTGCTAATATTTATTAATTCTGTTAAGTATCCCGAGATATATTTTTATTGTAATCTGAAGTTTAATATTTATATAAATAATTTATTTAAGTAGATTAGCAGGCTATTTTGCAAGTCTAGGATTCTTAGATGTATTTTGTCTTACCAACTAAGAATGGATTTTATGCATTTGTTCTATTTCTGTTGTCATTAGTAGCTATTACAAGTATTAACGTCTTATTAAAAATTTGTCTGGTTAAACCGTATATTTTTCCAAGTAATTTGCTTTATTTAAAGTTCATAAATTTTAAAAATTTATGTGTTAAAAATATATTATTATTTTTTTATAAGCCAAATCAACATTTATTTAAATCCTGTTATTATCATTCTTATATAACTAGATATTATTTGATGAGTAATATTTGTATACCTCTTGCTAATAGAGTTCTTTTTAGGAGAGGTTTATATAAGACAACTTGACGATTATTGTTGATGCTTGATATTGACTTGCGTAATTTTGTGAATTATTTATTCGTGAATTATAAGTGAATCTATTATTCACTCCTTAAAAATATATTTGAAGGATATGTAACTGATAACTATTTTTTTAACAGTTGTATTAATTAATTTAATTCAGATATTTTTCTTTTTAGATTTAATTTACTTTTTTGGCACCGTTGGTATTAATAAAATTGTATAAATTAAATTAAATTAAATTTAAATTCAAATCAATCGGTTTTAAAATTAAATTGTTATGTTTATAATAGAATAAAATTAATTCGTACATCAATAAGACAGTAATGTCATATTTGTAACATGTTTGCGACTATTAATAATAGTCGCAAATTAATTTTATTCTTCACGACCGACTATTATAAACATAACAGTTTCATTATAAAAACGATTATTGATTTGAATTTAAATTAACGTCCCTTAAAATCCCTGAAGATGGAGTAACAGCCCCGAAAATACTAGGATTTACACTTTTTAAACTGCTGGTAAGTAGAAATTTAATTTATACAATTTTTCTTTTTATTACGCTAAATAAGGTTTTTTTTTATTATTAAACCTTCCGGGTGGTCTAGTGGTAAAACCGGCGTCGTAAATCAGCTCATTTCGAAATCAAGAGTTCTCAGGTTCAAATACTAATAAAGGTAGTAGTAATAAAGGTATTTATAGTTGCTTTTATTGGGATTTGAATATTAGATCGTGGATATCAATGTTCTTTGGTGGTTGGGATTCAATTAACCACACGTCTCAGGATTGCCCGACTTGCCTCTGTTCAAGACTACACGTTTACCGGTGCATTTACAGAGATATTCATAAGTAGCTGATTCCTTCAATTGCTGTTGTAACTATAAATAAACATATTTTTAAAAAACCTTTTTTTACTTCTCTGTACGGTTAAAGGAAGTATTTGTGATCGCGAAAAATTTCGGTTTTTAGATTTTAACGGAAATATCCATGTTGACCATCCCTGAATTCATTTTGATAGTTTTGGTGTGACCTGTACGTATATATCTCGCATAACTCAAAAACGATTAGCCGTAGGATGTTGAAATTTTGAATTTAGGGCTGTTGTATAACATCTAGTTGTGCACCTCCCCTTTTTATTGCAATCGACTGAACCAAAGTGTCCAAAAAAGCCCAAAATCCAACAAAATGTGGATTTTGGACTTCATATCGGTGGTAATAAGCCTTCACTGAGAGCTTTTCAACGATATATCATAAGTGGTACTTATTTTTATTGGTTCCAGAGTTATAGACAAATAAAATTTTAATTAATGAAATATTTGGATCTCATAAGGGGAAGGCACATCGGTTCGGATCGGACTTCATCTTTTTTTTTAACATTTTTTTAAATTTAAATATATTGATTTATTAATAATTATTAACCTCTGATTGTAAAAAAAAAATACGATAAATAATAATTCAATAATAATTTTAAAAAAATATATGAAAAAATATCAGAAGTTATTAATAAAAATAAAATAGAAATAAAATTTTATGTAATTTTCATTTTAAAAGAAAATGTGTATATGTAATTTAATAGGCGTACAAGGAAGTCATGTGGTGTTCACATCAGATTTTTATTGTATTGTATATATTATAAGTGTTTATGATTAGTTATACTTTATGTTTATCATTACTTTTGCTCTCTGCTAAAGTACAATTTACTTTTGTGAGCAGGCTTGATGTGTATTATTAGAAATTATTTATTGCGTTTATATTTTTAGCTTGTTGTTATATATGAATTATTGTACAGTAAAATATTGTATCTATTCAAGAAAATTTAAATAAGTAAAAAATTAGTGTAACTTAAGATAGTAACTTAAGAAAAGATTAAAATAGTACATGAAACCAGTTGGTTTATTAACTACGCTAAAAGCGCTTTACTTTATTTTAACCTTAAAAAATTTGGTCCTTTTTCACTATCTCTGGATTATAAAGTAAAATTTATATCTCGGAAGGTTACAGATTTCATAGACGAATAATACTTGTTGAAGTAAATTGCTAATAATTTTCTTTATTTTTTACTTTCAAAAAAGATGAAAAGTAGATTCCGAAGTATTGAGTTCATTAAAATTGTGTAGAATTTTATGTGTGTATTTATAAGTGTATGTGTGTGTGTGTGTGTGTGTGTGTGCGCGCGCGCGCGCGGGTGTGTGTGTAAATATATATTACCGTCCTTCGTCGCGTCTTTGTCCGAGTTATATCCGTATGAAGCTGATAACAATTTTTTAGTAATTATCATTGGGCTGAGGCTCTCAGGATTATCACTATTTGCAGTTTACCTAATATAGTACTTCGTCATAAATCAATTGTTTAACAGCTGATTTTCGAAGTCGAAGGTTCTGAGGTTCGAATCGTAGTAAACGTTAGTTGCTTTTATATGGATTTGAATTGTAGGTAGTGGATATCGGTGTACTTTGGTTGGTCGGCCTAAGTCTGTACAAGACTACAACTCATTTTCATGTCATACATATCATTCTCATCTCATTGGGTCGTGGGGGGCTGCTTATTGTTCACTACTTGAACAGATTGCAACGTACACATTAAGAAAAATTATAAAATAAGAAATGTGTTCCGAAATAGCATTTTAAAAGAAATCAGGTGGATACTGAAGTTGTTAAAGAACTATTTTGCTCCCAGCATAGCAAAATTCAGGAGTTTCATCATTACATTTTTTTAGCATTGAAGTGATTAATCATGTTACCTATTTGAATATCTTTTCAACTCGGACAGTTAATTTCAGGGTGATAATCAAAAGCTTATTTGAGACCGAACATATTTCTGGAAGGTTAAACTCGATTTTAAACCGAGCGTACGCGTTGATCTTCAAGTGTTTGAGAACGTTCTGGAGTGGACTCGGATTTCGCTAACCTAAGCGTTATGAATATATTAATAACAAACTGAAAGCCACTTATGTAAATGGTTTACCCTGACGAAACGTCCTAGTTCAGTATATATAAATCTACAGAGTGCTACTTTGCTCGATTGAGGATAGGTTTTTGCGAAGAAGTTCTTGAAGAAGTCGATATTGATATGAACAACGATCGATATACACAATCACAATCGATATTGACAATGACATTAACTTTAGTAAAGTAAAGATCCTTTCATCCGGGGATCCCGGGTCGAACCCACCGGGTTAGTCTAGTGGTTAACGCGTCTTCCCAAATCAGCTGATTTGGAAGTCTAGAGTTACAGCGTTCAAGTCCTAGTAAAGGCAGTTATTTTTACACGGATTTGAATACTAGATCGTGGATACCGGTGTTCTTTGGTGGTTGGGTTTCAATTAACCACACATCTCAGGAATGGTCGAACTGAGAATGTACAAGACTACACTTCATTTACACTCATACATATCATCCTCATTCATCCTCTGAAGAATTATCTAAACGGTAGTTACCGAAGGCTAAACAGGAAAAAGAAAAGGGGATCCCGGGTCGAATCTCGGTCAGACATGGCATCTTTACACGCTACAAATCATTCATCTCATCCTCTAAAGCAATACTAACGGTGGTACCGGAGTATAAAAAAAATAAATAAATAAATAAAAATAAAGTCATTTACCTATACGGTTTTTTTTTTTTAGTAGTGAGATTGGTGACCTCTGAATGAACTACGTTAAGCATCCGGGAGGAGTCATTAGAATGCTACTGTTAAAATTTCGTAATGATTGTTTCAGTAGTTTTCGCGGTTATCGGGAACGAACGAAAAATACGTCACTTCATAAGTAGTGTTATACGAGTATATATGTTATAATGTTTAAACGACTTATTTTCGACTATAAATATAAGAAATTGAAAACTGAAAAGTGGAAGATTAATAAAATCATTTATTTTTAAAGAGTCCTGCGAGGAAATTATTTTTTATTCCTTCTTATTGTATTTGTATCATTAAAATCAAAAGTTTAACTAAAGTAGAAAATGTTATTAGATGTTAACAAAATTCCTTCCATTTATTACATTGGTTTTTTTTTTTTTTTTAATAATCATTTTTATAATTTTTTTATTTACTTTAGTAACCATATTAAGTCTATAATCAATTTTCGTATTTTATAATATTATTAGATAAAAAGTGATAAAATTGTATAAGTTCTATCATTACTATTTATCATTCATATTGGTTTTTCCATCCCATTCCTTCTCATATATTGGCGTAGATTGGTTCAGCCCCTTCCCCACTGTTTACCGTCTACCAATCATTAGTCATGAATCATAATTTCAAATTCTCTGCTACTTCCTGTTTTTATTTCCTTTCTTTAATCAATCACTAAATTCTTCATGATTGATTAATTGAAATTAAATTAGAACCAGTCATAAAAAAACCCAGAAACAAAGTATTGTACATCATGTTAATTAGTTTTTATTTTTAAACTAATGTTAATTTAACGTTTAAATAATATTGATTAACGATTTTTAAATAATTAAAAATTAGTTTAAAAAAGTATAATCGATACCCATTTATGTAAATGATAAATAAAACTTAATTTAACTTTTGGCCTCGTGAAAACATAGATCGACTCTTTTCCCCCCTGTTTTAACTTCATATCAAATCATTTTAATTACTGAACTGAAATGCAAGTGAATTTTCTTTTTAATTTTTAAAAATTTAATTGACGTTACAGGATGACAAAAATTAAAAAAAAAAAAACATTTACGAAAAACCATCGCATTATTTTCGTTCCTTTATTATTATATTGTCAACATATTTATTAAAATAGGAAATAAATTATTTTAATTATAAGAAAAGAAAGAAAATGAAAGGTTATTATAAAGGTCATTATTCCCTCAGAATGTATTTTGACGGATTACGACAAATTTTGAACGACGCGTTCGTAGATTTGGGAGTATTCACGATACTAATAGTTTAGTTAAACATGAGTAACTCACTGCTGAAAAAAGGCACGTGACTAGAATGTATCTGAGTTCCTTGAGGCTATTAGGTTCTTCTGACGTATATCTCATAATCGGTAGTAAAGATTGAGTGATAATTCAAGAAATTCAGTCAACTATGTTAATCTGGAAAAATAAAGTTAAACAAAAACAGTGTACCAAAAACAAGTGATTTAATGTAATGTAGAAACAATCAGTACAAAACTACTTGATGAAATCTGACACGTTGATGTTTGAAAATTTGCGTCAACTTTACGGGACGCATCAGCCGACTCCCAAGTCATCGCTGAAATACTTTTAACGCAGATCGTCGTCTCAAATTACGGGCATGCGCTTATGGAAGATTACTTTAATTTATTTAATGAATAACATACAATCTTTATTTTTTATGATAATTTCTCTAACAGTACAAAACTGAACACGACGCTGGTACTAGAAAATAATGAACGAAATATGCCGAGCCTAGCTCACTACTTAATGAAATCTGACACGTTGATGTTTGAAAATTTGCGTCAACTTTACGGGACGCATCAGCCGACTCCCAAGTCATCGCCGAAATACTTTTAACGCAGATCGTCGTCTCAAATTACGGGCATGCGCTTATGGAAGATTACTTTAATTTATTTAATGAATAACACACAATCTTTATTTTTTATGATAATTTCTCTAACGAA
Organism: Lycorma delicatula; assembly: GCF_047948215.1. Lineage (NCBI taxonomy): Eukaryota > Metazoa > Arthropoda > Insecta > Hemiptera > Fulgoridae > Lycorma > Lycorma delicatula. The sequence goes on along the minus strand of NC_134464.1, from coordinate 68,266,607 downwards.
TTTCTATTGATTTTTTATTTTTTTAACCTCCAGATCTCCATTAGGTATTGCTTCAGAGGATGAGATGTATGACAATTAGCGTGTGAAAATGCCATGTCTGACCAGGATTCGGGACCTCCAGATGAAAAATCGAGATTATTGACTGAGGCCGGTCAATAATTTAATTTAAATCTATTTTCAATTAGGTTTCATATTAAAGGTGCCTTTTGTTACTGTATATAATATTATACATTACTTAATTAGACGATTCTGATATAAAAAAAAAAAATAGCATTTTCATATTATTAGTAAACTATACATAGTGACTCACGAAAAATGTAGCAAACATTCAGGACATGTTCTACTGGTGAAAAAACTTAATTTCAAAATAGGTTCGGAAACGCTTCGTTAGCGTGTGTCAGCTGGCGAAAGATTCGCCCTGATTTCTGCGCCTTCGGTTAAATTAAGTCAGATTGTAATTCTAGGGATTCAAATTAATTAAATGGTAAATTTAGTGATTTTATATGAAATTTAATTTGGAAAATCGACGAAAAAAATAGATCTAAAACTGTTCTTTTAGTAATTTTCGAACTCTTGGATAAAAGATAAGATTGGTATCGAAAAACATATTTTACGAGGTGTGTTCAAAAAGTAACGAGAATTTTGTTTTTTGGAAAGAATTTTATTTATTCGTCTACATTAATGTTATCCCCTTCATAATAGTCCCACATTAGTTATTATACTCTTATGCTAGCGCTTTTTCAATCCCCGAAATACTTCTGGAACTCGATCTTTGGAATAGTGTTTAGCTCTTTCAGTTATTCGCTTTTAATTTCATCTATGCTTGTAAAACGACGGTCCTTTAAGGTTCTCTTTATTTTTGGGAATAGAAAAAAGTCACACGGGACCATTTCTGGCGAATATGGTGGCTGGAGTATCATTACAGTGTTGTTTTTGGCTAAAAATTGATAAAAAAGCAATGAAGTGTGAGCAGGCGCATTATCGTGGTGCAAAAATCATGAATTGTTTCGCCGTTTGTGTTTCACACAAACGGTGTTGAACTTGCAGGTAATACTTCTTATTGATCGTTTGACCTTCTGGCAAGAACTCATGATGCATTACACCGTTAAAATCGAAGAACACGGTATAACGTTCAAATTCTCCCGTAGCTTGTCGAGCTTTTTTCGGTCTTGGTGATCCCGAATTTTTCTACTGGGACTATTGAGCCTTAGTTTCGACATCATATCCGTAAACCTATGTTTCATCACCTATTATTATGACACGTTTCAGTAGTTCTGCAACGTTGTTGGTTTAACGTCTTCTGAGCAACTTCCATTCGCCGCTGTTTTTGTTCGACATTCAACAGTTTTGGAACAAATTTTGCTGTCACGTTTCATACCTAAAACATCCAAAAGCATTTCATGGCATGAGCCAGTAAATATCCAACATCATCAGCGACTTCTCTGATTGTGATTCGACGATTATTCATAATCATTTCTTTCACTTTTTCCACGTTTTCATCGGTTGATGTGCTGGGGTCTCCGTGGCGCTCGTCATCTTCAACGTCTTCACGACCTTCTTGGAAACGCTTATTCACTCGTAAACTCTTGCTTTACTCATAGCAGACTCACCAAAAACAATATTTAACATTTTTAACACATTGCTACATTTTATTCTATTCTTATAGCAAAATTTAATACAAATTCTCTGATTCATTATTTATAAACCGCCGATCGCACCAAAACACGTGTTATCCTTTTGACAGCTGACAATAGATTAAACATCAAATATGGCTAAGAAGGTAGCCATATACTTTATAGAGATGTTTACCAATACAAGAACGAGAAAATCCAGAAAATCGGACTAATACAAAACGCGAAATTTCAAAATTCATTACTTTTTGAATACACCTATGTCTGGCGTAAAATAACTTTGGTAAATGGGTAATAAACACGTAAAACTGTAACCAAAACTTGTACAGAATTTTATTCTTATTAAAATGGATTGAATAAAGTCTACACAAACTAAATACAGACGTTAGAAGTTTATTAAGAATGAAACTATCAAAATGTAGCAAATTTTAACTAGGTATTAAAACGGAATAAAATTTTCAATATTGCAAAAGAAAAGAAAGAAATATTTTAATATTAATAATAAATCAAATCAATTTACAAACAAATAAATAAACTGCTTAAATTGTCCTCCTTCACAGTGCATACAGTGTTATTTGTTCATACTACTGAATATCATTTGCCAAATTGAAACAAATTGATTAACGTATATTTTATTAAATTTCCTGAAGACATTCTTGTAGTACTAGGACAAAAATAGACATTCCATTACAAATATCACCTCTTCCCTTTCAATTTGAATTTTTAGAAAATTATTGAAATATTTCAAGATTTTTTTTTCAATAAACATTTTCTACCTTCTATTTTTTTAAAGTATTCAAAAAACGTGTATCAGAACCTTGGAGCAGTAAGGTTCTATGAATGTTACAACCATATTAATCACAAAGAATGATATTTTCTAGCGTTTCATTTTTTATCGACTTTTTGAGGAAAAGTACAGTATTGCTTTCGGTCGCACGGTCGAAGTGGGGAATGAAATTGAATTTTGTTTACGTTTTGAGGCATGAGGAGTAGGAAAATAACATTTACCTAAAGTGTAATTTCCTTATTTAGGCTTATTTATAAAACTTGTGGTTCGAAAATTTCCAAAACTATTTGATCAATTTCAGTGAAATTTAGATATGCTGTAGTAATGTATATGAAGTTGGTTCATGTGAAAATTTGATGAAAATTGGTTAATTATTCTTCAGTTTGCCCAATTTAAGGTCGAAAACAGACAACATAACCTCAATATGAGGATATGTTGAATTTGTATTTGTTAATTTTTTGTTCGGGTTTATACAGTGAGTCACAGTGGTGAGTGAGTTTAAACTTGATGCTTGTGTGTAGGGTCCTTCGTTAATTGAACGTATGTAGTGCGTTGTACTCTAAAAATCAGTAAGTTTCTGACCGCGAAATAGTGAGAGCATCGGAAACGAAATTCAGTCTTCTTGTGCAGTTCTGCGCAAGCTTTTTTTCTTTTAATTGAACAAATTGTAATTTTATTTCATAAATTTAATGTTATATTTATTTATAGTTATAAATAAAAGTTAGAGATATTATTTAGAGTTAACTGTGAATAATATTTTGAAAATTTATAACCATTTTACGTTTAGTTTTTTATTTAATTTAGTACCATATTATGTCATATTTTAGGATTATTTCCCTTTAAATTTGTTTCATAAAATAAGCTTTCTTGAACTTATCAGCTGTGTTCATTGTTTATATAATTTTTTTATGTTTTGTTTACATTAATTTAAAATTTACATTTAATAGTTGTAACAGTTTCTAATTATCATTGTTAGGATTGAAATTGTTTTTAGAAATTATTATTTAGTAGATTGATTTATTTATTATTAAATCTACTAAATAATAATTTATATATATATATATATATATATATATATATATATATATATATATATATATATATATATATATAAAATAAATTAAAATTCAACCTTACCAATTCGTCTGTATTGTTTTTCTAGTACTTTCGGTCATTCGACCAACAACAGGAATTTTTTTTTTCAATTTTATAGTATTAAGATTAAAATTAACATTAAAAAAGTTAACCGGTCGTCATATTGTAAAACTAATTACTTCCGTTATGTATAGGAAAATTACAGTTATGAATGTTAACCTACCGTACCGGGTTGGTCTAGTGGTGAACGCCTCTTCAGAAATCAGCTGATTTTGAAGTCGCAAGTTTCAATGTCCAAATCCTAGTAAAGGCAGTTTATTTTTATACGGATTTGAATGCTAGATCGTGGATACCGGTATTCTTTGGTGATTGAGTTTCAATTAACAACACATATCAGGAATGATCGACCTGAGACTGTACAATATTACACTTCTCTTACACTAATACATACCATCCTCATTCATCCTTTGAAGTAATACCTGACGGTGATTCTTGAAAGCAAAAAAAAAAAGTTGTTATAAATGTTAATGATTAGTGAAAAGCAGGTTAGGTACCTTGACAATTATTAATTATTTATTTGAATAAAATATTATCCTCGAATTTAGTTTTGTCGTTGATTAATTTATTGTTATAATAATATGTTAAATTTTTCAAGGATGTTTGTTTTATAAAAATCATTAGAAATATCCAACATTTTAATAAAATTATTAGGATTATAATTATGTTTGTTCTGCATTATATGTTTTGCGTTATTTGATCTATCTAAATGGCTTTTCTTTATGTTATTAATATGTTCTTTGGCTCTAGTTGAAAAAGAACGATTCGTCATACATATATATTCTAAACGGCAGTCCTCGTATTTTAAGCTATTAAACTTCTTGTCTTTCTTAAGTTACTTATATTTTTAGAGTTTACTACTTTAATATTATCGTTATTGTTTGAAAAATTTATTATTTTGTTGTTAATGGAGTATGTTTTTTTTAGATTATAGGTTTTATATGTTTTTTCAGTATATTTATGGAATGGATTAAATTCCATTTTTACATAAGATTTTTCTAAGTCATTATGTGTAATAGTATTATTTTTTCTTCTATGTATATTTTGTTTTTAATTTTAAAGTGTAATTTTTTGATTAGTTTTTCATTGTAGCCTTCAATATTGCTATATTCTTTATGATGTTAATTTCGGAATTAACATCAGAGTTTTAAATTGTTTTGTCTGAGATATTTAATAGCTCTTTAAATTAATGAGTTAAAAGCTGCCATTTTTTGGTTCCATGGTTGAGATGAATTAGCGTGTTGTGTTGGTTTTTTATATATGTTTATTTCTAAAGTATTATTATTAAATTTTTTTTCTGGGGTCATGTCTAAATAATTAATACTATTATTATTGATTTCATGATTTATCGTGAAATTTATGTTATTATGATTAAGCATGTTAATTTTATTAAAACTTATATTTGTGTTATTATCTGTATTTGATCAAATATAATTCATATCATCTACGTTTCTTTTGTATAAAAGGATTTGGAGATTTTTTTAAAAATGTTAGGTAAAAATGAATTTTTTTAATTCATTTAAAAAAATTAACGTAAATATCTGCCATGATGGCTGAAAGGGGTGTACCCATGACCCCCCTATTTATAAAACTTGTGGCTCGGAAATTTCCAAAACTATTCGATCAATTTTAGTGAAATTTAGATATGCTGTAGTAGTGCATATGAAATTGTTCATGTAAAAATTTGATGAAAATTCGTGTATTGTTCTTCAGTTCGCTCAATTTAAGGTCGAAAACAGACAACATAACCTCAATATGAGGATATATTGAATTTGTATTTGTTAATTTTTTGTTCGGGTTTATACAGTGAGTCACTGTGGTGAGTGAGTTTAAACTTGATGCTTATGTGTAGGGTCCTTCGTTAATTGAACGTATGTAGTGCGTTGTACTCTAAAAATCAGTAAGTTTCTGACTGCGAAATAGTGAGAGCATCGAAGACAAAATTTAGTCTTCTTGTGAACCCACCGGGTTGGTCTAGTGGTTAACGCGTCTTCCCAAATCAGCTGATTTGGAAGTCGAGAGTTCCAGCGTTCAAGTCCTAGTAAAGCCAGCTATTTTTACACGGACTTGAATACTAGATCGTGGATTCCGGTGTTCTTTGGTGGTTGGGTTTCAATTAACCACACATCTCAGGTATGGTCGAACTGAGAAATTTAAGTGTATTATATGATTTTTTTTCATCATGTATTTATTACATATTTCAATAGTAGTTTTTTTGTCTGCCAGCTACTGATGCTTGTTCAACTTGTGTTTGTTTAAAAGACAAAATTATAAAAATTAAAAACTACACCTGAAAATATGCTACCCAGTAAAAATTAAATTGAACAAAATGGTGTTAAAATTTTAAGTTTCTATGCTCAGAAAAATTTAATCGTTTTTATTAAAATAAAATTCCGTAAAACTGATAAATTTAATTTCTAACTCTGTCAATCTTGATTTTTTTAAGTCGCTACCAAATTTAAAACAATTGTAATCATTGAACATTTTGAAATATTATTTGTATTTTATTTACTTTAAAGGTAAATATAGATGATGAAACTTGAATGTAAATAACTGTTATCGAAATTGGATTTTCATCCGGCCTCCGTGGCGCGATTGGCAGTGTTTCGGCTTTTATACGGAGGTCCCGGGTTCGAATCCCGGTCTGGCATGAAATTTTTCACACTGCTACAAATCATTTATCTCATCCTCTGAAGCATGCATACCGCTGGTTCCAAAGATTAAAAAAAATAATTGCATTGTCAAGAAAACAAGTAGAAAGAAATGTTAAATAATTTTCACATACTCTTACTGGCTAATTGAAAATCGAAAGGTTTTAGTTTTCATGTTTTTTATTTTCTTTAAAACCCCTTAAGAAACATCATGTTATAATATACTAATTAATTTAAATTGCTATTTTAAAATGATTAAATTGCATTATTATTAACATTCATTTATTTACACTTTAATTTTACATTAATTACTGCAAAAATATATTCATGTTAATTTTAATCTTGTAATTTGATAATTGATCATTTTACAACTTAATTTTTTTCTAGGGTTTCTTTTAAAATTTTATGTAGTAGGTCTTTGAAACTTTTAAAGCTTTCTTAAGAAATTTTTTTATTTTTAAAATTTATTTTTAAAAGTTTTATTTTATTATCTCTGAAAGTTTAAAAAAATTAACCGATTTATTTTTCAGTTCATTTATTGTCAATATTATTTAAAAAAATAATGGTTAAAAATTTTCGATTAAAAAAATATTTTATTTTTTAAGAATTTGTCTTTTTTCTTCATAATCTGATAATACATTTACGTAGTTATTTATTAGCAAATTTAATATAACGTAAATGTTACTATTATAAAAAAAATAAGCTGAATTTCGCTGTTTTTCTTATTACCTCTAGACATTATCTTTTATAAAAAAGAAAAACTTTCAGTCAGTATTAAAAAAAAAAAAAAAATGATGTGGGCACTACGTGACTTCCTTATTGTTTATTAAATTACATATACACATTTTTTTTTAATGAAAAGTACATAAGATTTTATTTCACTAATAACTTCTGATTCTTTTTCATCTTTTTTTCATTTTATTATTGAATTATTATTTATTGTAAAAGTCTTTTTTACAATCAAAGGTTAATAATTATTAATAAATAAATGTTTAAATTAAAACAAAAAGAGAAATGAAGTCGGATTCGTATGGATGTGCCTTCCCCTTGTAAGATCCAAATATTTTTTTCATTAGTTAAAATGTTATTTGGCTATAACTCTGGAACCAATGAAAATAAAAACCTTTTATGATATATCGTTGAAAAGCTCTCAATGAGGGCATATTTCGGCAGTTAAGATAAATTCCAAAATCCAAATTGTTTGGATTTTGGGCTTTTTTGAACACTTTCGGTCCAGTCGATTGCAATCAAAAGGGGAGGTGCACAACTAGATGTTACAGCAATCCTAAATCCAATGTTTCAACCTTCTTCGGCTAATCGTTTTTGAGTTAAGCGAGATGCGTACGTACAGACGTCACGCCGAAAGTAGTCAAAATAGATTCAGGGATGGTCAAAATGGATATTTCCGTTGAAATCTGAAATTTTTCCTATCACAATACTCCTTTTACTTCGTACAAAGAAGTAAAAATATTTTATGTTTAAAAACTATTTAAAATTTTATTGCGTTAATTGTTACTCCAATTTTTTTTAATAGAACTTGTAGAATAAAAAAAAATCTTTCTGATAAATGAGGGAAGGAATCTTGTTTGAATGAAACCAAAGATTTCAGTGAAGTTAATTAAACATTTTTCTTTAATTTTTAACGCATTAAAATTGCCGCTAAAATGCATTCTCAACTAGAAAATCATTAAAAAAACAATTTCCCTAAATTAAGGTGGATCTCCTACTAACTTAAACAAAAAAAATCATTTTACAATAGTTTGAATATTAATTTTGTGTGTTGGAATGTTTTGGTTTAATTGGATCCTTAACATAAACAAAGTAAAACCAAAATAAATAAAACGAAAAAATTCAATGGGAGCAGATTTTATTTTCTAAGGGATTCCTTCTAAAGTAAAAAATAGTTTTATATTATTCTATCCACTTTATTAATTATTCATTGAAATTGATTGTTTATGTGCCAGTAAATATATATATTTTTAATTTATTATAGTTATTTCCTAATGTTTACTTAATATATCTATTTAAGAAGTAAATAAGATATTAAAAAATAATAATAATATCGTCTTTATTGAGAGCCGTTTAAAATTCTAAGGATCACTTATAGATATTTATTTAAGCTGACTTGTCAATCAGATAACGGAAACGGATGTACAAAATCAAATGTAAATTAATTTAGTTACTTTGCATGTTATATAATATTTGTTACTATTTTGAGAATTTTTATCATTATGTACTTAAGAGTTGTATAATATATATATAGATTATTATCTGTTGTTTAATTTGTCGTACCAAAAATGAAATCATAATTTGTTCATTTTTTTATATATTTTTTTTTTTGAAATTATAATTTATTTTTATTAAAACCTCATTTAAAAAGTAAGAAAGAAGTTATTTTTTTAACTTAAACCGAATACCGTTCAAAGAAATTACAATGAAGTTTCGATTCGCCAATCTTCGTCGCGGAGTAGTAGCGTTTCGGTCTTACATCCGGCGACCCGGGTTTCAATCACGATCAGGCACGGCATTTTTCATTCGCTACAAATTTCCATTGGGTTAAGAAGTTGATGCCCGTAATCTGAAGAAAGTTTCGGTTCATAAAATATTCCAGGAAGAAAAAATTTTCACAGCCATTTTATTAATGAATAATCAAGAAAAGTTTGTTACTTACGCAAATTCGAATAAGTAAATCATTTGATTGTTCTACATAATATATTTTTTTTCTGTGTTATGTAACTAAATAGAATTAATATTTTTTTTCTGAATAAATAACTTCCCATCTGATTTATGTTTTTCTTACCGTTTTGAGTTATTATGAACAAAAAAAATATTTAAAATGTTTGTTAAAAATTCTATATATATTCATTTGTGTAAGTATCTAGTTTAATTTGTATTGTAAAATTGGTTTAAAAATAAATAATTAAATTTTTCTTAATAAATTTTGTATTTGAAAAGATTATTTTTATTGAAATTTTTAAGAAATTAAACTCGTTAGACATAGTGTGATTATATTGAGGAGTGCTGTACTTTGATTTTTGTTCTTACAAGTTATGCAACTAAAAAAATTTTAAAAAACATTGAAAAAAAGACAAAAAAAATACTTGGACGCCTCTCAAAAAATTTGAATTTTATGATTTTTTAAAAAATAATTTACCGTTTTAACCGAATCTAATTAAAATTTATTTTATTATTATTATTTATTTTTGCACTTAAGGACAGTGTTTGAACTTGAATGTTTCATGATTATGCGATCCTAAGTTGTTTTCTCTTCCAAAAATTACTTCATTCTTTGACTGTGTTCCTGCTTCCTTTGTTCCGTCCACTTTGCTCCTATTTTCTTCTTATCTTTCATTTCAAATTTCGTGTTCATAACTTTGTTTCTAACTTTACTTCTTTCTCTCATCATTTCCATGTTGGTCCCTGCTTGTCTTAGTTCGTCTTCTACTTCCTGATGCCAGTTGGTTTTCCTGATCGAGCCGTTTACTAAATCAAAGATCCTCTTCTGAGTCTGTTATTGTTCATTCGCTGTATCTCACCCTAGAATGTAAGTCTACGTTATCTGATATGTTGTGAGTATTCCGTTTGTTCATATAATTCCCATGCCATCTCTATATACTGCTCCAAAAATTTTCTAAGTATTTTCCATTCTATTTTTTCTGTTTCTGTGATGCCTGATGCTCCAATTGTGGTAGTTTCTGATGGTTACAGTACTTCCAGTAGGTGTTATTTCAGAGTTTTACCTTAATCGAAATACTTCGCTTGTAATGCGGCCTTGTGAGTTTATATGCTTTCTGAAGTTTTTCTGTTCTCTCCATGTTGGGTGCCTTGTTTGATCCTCCCATTTGTATATATTCCCCTAGGTATTTGAATTTTTCGACTCTCCTTATGTTTCTGTATTTTGTTCATATGGTTGTTTTGTCGTAGTTTTGCTCTTTTCTATGTATTATGTTTACTTGTATGATATTTATAACCCCGTCTTAGCAGCGATTTCGTGTAAGAGGTCCAATGATTCTCATATATATTATTATTTTTATAATTAATAATAATAATAAATGAAGTTTTATAAAAGGTAGGAATAGTTTTAAATCTTGATCATTAGGTAACAGGATTATAAATCTCAAACTTACAAAAATTAGTATTAATATTAAAAGAAATTTGGGAAAACCGATTTTAATAATGAAATTAATACTTATAGAGGTAAGAATAATCTTTACTAACCCACCGGGTTGGTCTAGTGGTAGTGGTAAAACTCGTCATCGTAAATCAGCAGATTTTGAAGTCGAGAGTTCTCTTGTTCGAATCCTAATAAAGGTAGTTAATTACTTTTATTCGGATTTGAATACTGAATCGTGGATACCGGTGTTCTTTGGTAGTTGGGATTTCAATTAATACTACATGTCTCAGGAATGGTTGGCCTGAGTCTGTTCAAGATTGCACGTTTACCGGTAGATTCTCACAGATATTGATGAGTCGCTAATTACTTTAATTTTTGAAGCGATTACCAAAAAAAAACTTTATTTTTATGAAAATACGTTTTTTCTTAAAATTTGTTTTAATGTTTGAATTTTTGAGTTCTTAAATCCTAATTTTTAGATATGTGTACTTTTTTAAAATATTTAGTTGTTTTAACAGATCATTCTACAAAATTTTTGTAAAATATTTTTAATATATATATAAGAAAATAAATAAAGGTATAAAAGTGAAGTGTTATCACTCGGGATTAATTTTAGCCCTCAGCAAATTTCAAAATATATGTTTGACTTTTTTCTTTCATTTTGTAATTATAAATAAATTGAGGTCGTTGGATCTGATAATGTGTAGATTATATCAGATAGTTATCCCTTTATATTTGGTAAATTGTTTTGAGAGAATTTAAATAAAAATTGATATCTTAAGTAATCAAAATAACTAATTCAAAAGAAAATATTTATTAAGCTTGCTTCTTTCTTTGTAAGATAAATCTGTTGTATTTTTGGTGTGCTCATGTTTTTATGTATTCTTATGTTTATTAGCGCAAATAAATAATGATTACTGTAAAATGGAACTGTTTCAAATGTGTTTTTTTGACAGGGAAGTTCTTTCTAATTCTAGGTCGTTTGGGATAATTAGAAATTTAGTTGTAAGAAAAGCAATATTAAAACTTTAAAATGTAGTTGCCAATGATTGAATGAAAGAGAGAGTTGTGAGAGAGAGCGAGAGAAAAATAGAGTGAGAAAATTAAAATTATTAATTGATATATTATTAAGAAGATAGTGGTTGTTTTTTGTGCGAAATAAGTAATGGGTCCTTTCCTAAATTAACTTTTTATACCGCACTTAACTTAAAATTTTATTACAACGCTCAAATACGAAATTTTCTTGTTTAGCATTTTCTTGTTTTGAAAAATTTTTTAAATTTGATTTTTTTTTAACTTATATTTTATCAACATAACATTTATTACATCAATATTTATTGTTATTAAGGTTAAATACAATCTAGTTCATTGCAAATAAATATAAATAAATTATTATTTTATTAATAATATTATTTCCGTATTGTACTTCAGTATTACTAAGTGAGTCGATGTTTCTTTCTAACAATATTCATTAAAAAAGTGCAAAATTTAACTTGAATTAAATTGTAGGAATATTTAGTGAATAAATTAAAAAAAATAATAAAAAACTTTATATGGAAGTGAAACTTGGACAATCGGAGTATTTGAGAAGAAAAGATTAGAAGCTTTTGAAATGCGGTGCTATAGGAGAATGTTAAAAATCAGATGGGTGGATAAAGTGACAAATGAAGAGGTATTGCGGCAAATAGATGAAGAAAGAAGCATTTGGAAAAATATAGTTAAAAGAAGAGACAGACTTATAGGCCACATACTAAGGCATCCTGGAATAGTCGCTTTAATATTGGAAGGACAGGTAGAAGGAAAAAATTGTGTAGGCAGGCCACGTTTGTTTTACACGTATGTAAAACAAATTGTTAGGGATGTAGGATGTAGAGGGTATACTGAAATGAAACGACTAGCACTAGATAGGGAATCTTGGAGAGCTGCATCAAACCAGTCAAATGACTGAAGACAAAAAAATAAAAAATAATAAAATAAAAAACTAAGTTAAAAAAGTAGTAAACAAGCTTTCATCAATTCTTCTTTAAATTTATACATTGTGAAATTGATGCAAATTAAAAACAAATTCTTTAGTTGCATCAGTAGAGACTCAAAAACCTCGAAAAAAAATCACTATTAGCCAATAAATTATTGAAATGGGTTCGGAAAAGTATGTAGAATAAATGTGCGCTGTTGCGAACATGAGCGATTAACTACTTAATTTGATACTTAACTAATTAAGGAAAAAATGTTTAGTTTTCGCCAATAGCGGCTTTATTTTTAATTGCATGTAAAAATAAAAAGCACTTATAGATATCTGAGGAAATTTTGCATAAATAACCTCCCGGGATATTTTTTTTTACGAGCAAAAGTAGGGCGCTAGCGAATTTTACAATAAGCACCAAAATTACATTAGGTAGAGTAGCTTGGAAACTCGCTCGTTACCTTCTCGTATACAGTGTGAGATAAAACGGATAAATTAATAATTTACCCACAATTTCTTAATTTTCCTCGTATAAAAAAGTCTTCGGGAGCATTATGCTAAATTGTCTTAAGTTTTTTTAGGGGTGGTATTTATTTTTTCATAAGATTAAACGTAAAATATTAAAGAAAGAAAAACTGGATAATATTTTTTCAATAAACCACGTTTTTTCCCGCAAACAGTCAACAATTTACAAAATCTATCAAATCTAAGGTTAAATATTGATAAATGAGGTAAAGTTTACATAAATTTACGAAGTTTCATAAAAATATTTGTTTTCATTAATTTTTTAACAATTTGTTTATAGCGACACTTTCGTGTGTTTACGAAGCATACTAATATTTACTTCCTAAAACTCATTGAAAAATGAAAATTTTTGAAAAATTATCTGCCATCTTATATTACATGTTTTACCTTACAAATAACAATTAAAATATTTTATATTTAGGAAAACAGAATTAATAATGATTGGTTTTGAGCGTTAGCCAAGGTACCAAAACAAGCTTTTTCTAAAAAGAGCAGTTTTCACATATTGATAAATAAACAATTAAATAAGATGTAGAGGTATGCCTTATGAAATGAGTACGTAGTATTCTCAGTCACAGAATGCTATATTCAATTTTTCATTTTGTGCAATTTGTTTTTTGTTATAAACGTTATATCAACAACTTGCAAATTTTCACGGTAGATCCGGATTAGACATGAAAAATACTTGGAAAATTTGACTAATTTATGGTCTTGGTTCCTATGAATCCGTACCTTTTTGAATTTTTAATCATCTCTTATAGGAACAGCGTTATAAAAGTTTATTTATTGTGTGTCCTCAAGTTACTGTACATACATATATATTAGCTACAGCACGATTTTGGTTCTTATTGTAAAATTCGCTATCGCCCTTAGTTCTATTCGAAAAAAAAATTATTCGGGAGGTTTTTCATGGCAAATTTTCTCAGCAGTCTATTGGTGTTTTTTTTTTTTTTTTTTTTACTTGAGATTAAAAATAAAGTGATATTGGCGAAAAACTAAACGTTTTTTACCAATTTGTAAATTAACGAATTAAATACTTAATCACTCGTGTCCGCTAAGGCATACTTTTATTCTACATATTGTTACGTTTTCACCCCATCTTGCCGACGGGTGCTGAAACCTAGCGGCACCCTGGCCAGAGTGCCCACGGCAAACTATGGTTGCCAGACCATCACGCCACTCTACGTCACTATCTGCTCCCTCGAGCACTGTACGTAGTACATATACGTGTGTATATATATATATATATATATATATATATATATATAGGTATTTAAAAACATTTTAAAAATAAATTATATTACATACAAATATTATAACAGAATTGTCACGTTCTTTAATTATCCTATATTAAAGAGCAATGCTTGTCGGCAATGCATTTTTTGGCAGTCGTGTTTTTTAATTTGTAATATTTATGTCTTGTTGAGAGATTTTTTATAAAAATAAAGTAAAACATTTTACTTGTAAAATAAAATAATTCTTACTAAGAAATGTTTCCCAATCCATCATCGCAGAAAAAAAGCAGCACTGGCAATACATTTTTGATTAATTTTATTTATTTTTTTCTTTTTTGGTCGGTGGTCACTGATTTTTAATTTATTTATGATCGTGGATTAACTTATTGGTAAAATATAGAACATTCATAAATATCGAATTTTATTCAGTTTGAAGCCAAAAAGGAATTTTCATTATATTACATAATGAAATAATATATCGAAGTAGAAAAAAATATACCAAAATTGAAGGGTTATAATAAAAAGGAAGTACGAATGATGAAAAGTAATTGGGAGAATATTTTGGGTCAAGCTACCGCGTTCGCGTATGACAAGAAAATCCAGCTTTTATTTAAATTGTTTTCATCATTAGGATTTTTTTTAGTTAGTTTCTTTTAACTGTATAATCGTTATACTTTTCCTACTATAAAAATCTTTTACTTTTTAAATTATTTATTTTAATAATTGTTATATATATTAAAAGTTTAATTTTGCTAGATTTAGAGATGGTATATATTTCTTTTATATAAAAGTGCACCGCATTTATTATATTAGTCGAAGATGAAAAAAATCTTTGTGTACGTAATTGAATAGATTAGATAGACCTGAAAATAGAACATTGTTATTTATAACTACGGTCAAAGGAAGAAATAAACACTTTGACCCAGAAAAAAATTTAAATTTAGAAAAGATTATATTTATAAAAATCATGTTTCTAGAAACTAAAGAAAATTAACAATATTCAATAAACTAAATACAATTTAATTTAATCGATTCAGGTAGTAAAAATCTTCAGTAAATGAGGTGTGACAAAGAATTTACTTTAAAGCTATATTTAGAAAATGTAGGGTACGTTTTTAAGTTCTTAATGAAATTTTTCCTTTTAAAATTTTATTTTAATTAGTGTTATGTTGGAGTATCCTATCTTTACGAAACATTAGTTAGTTAATTTATATATTGAGGTTGGATAATATATTCCACTTTGAATTTTTCTCCCTCTTTAGTTGTAATTGAAATTTCATAAAATATAACCCCTTTAGACTATCGGGTATTGAAAAACTTGTTATAAAAAAGCATGCTACATTTTAAGTTCTAGAGATTTAACGGTAAAATTTTATTCAGTTTGTAACACGAAGCATCTCTATTGCGGAGTAGAGTGTTCATTGAGGAGAGAGTGTTGTATTGAGTGTTATCGGGTACGTTTATCCATTTATTGATAAAATATAGAGCATTAATAATTCAATCATACCGTTAGAACGTGTCGTTTTAAAAAATTATTCTCATTCAAAATTATTTGTAATATTTGTAAGTGATTTTTACTTCCTTGTACGAACTAAAGGAAGTAATGTGATCGCGAAAATTTCGGTTTTCCAATTTCAACGGATCTATCCATTTTGACCATCCTTTAATCCATTTTGACTAGTGTGACGTCTGTACGTAACGTATGTATCTTGCGTAACTCAAAAACGATTAGCCGTAGGATGTTGAAATTTTGGATTTAGGACTGTTGTTACATCTAGTTTTGCACCTCCCTTTTTGATTGCAATCGACTGGACCAAAAAAAGCTCAAATTCCCCTAAAAAATTGGATTTTAGACTTTTTTTAACTGCAGTAATAACCCCTCATTGAGAGCTTTTTAACGTTATATCATAAGTGATACTTATTTTCATTGGTTCCAGAGTTATAGCCAAATAAAAGTTTAATTAATAAAATATTTGGATCTTACAACGGGAAGGCACATCGGTTCGATTCAGACTTCTTCTCCTTTTTTTTAAAATTTAAATATAACCTCTGATTGTAAAAAAAAAAATACGATAAATAATAATTCAATTATAACTAGAAAAAAAATGAAAAAATATCAGAAGTTATTAATGAAATAAAATTATATGTACTTATCATTTAAAAAAAAAAAATATATATATATATGTAATTTAATAAGCGTACAAGGATCATATGGTGTCTACATCAGATTTTTTTAATTTCAGCGCGCTAAGCTGAATCCAGAATGATAAGCTGTCAATGGAATTAACAGATGTAAAAAAATGCTAAATAAAGTGTGGAATATTTTCAGTTAGCGTTTACTTTTTATTCATATTACTCGTAATTTGTAAATTTCTCAAAGGTTTTTGTCAATAAATGAAAAAAAAGCCGGTAATGAATTCCATAAATTTTTTATTTTGCAAATAAAATTTTAACGAGTAGTGGTCCTGTTTATTGAAAGTATCGGGTAGTAGGTTTGTAGAGGTATTTTAAATTATTATAGTGACTTTACTGTTTAATAAAACAAATTTTAAGCATTATACATCTGAAATTGCGAAAAAGGGAATTTGTAATCTTGAGAGCTCCTGTACTTAAGGGGAAGAATTCGGTTAAAATTAATTTGTAAGAATATAATCTTTCCGTGTGTATAGACTTAGGTTTCATTCATATTATTTAAAATTCACTAATAATAAGAAACGTTAATTTTCATTTTAATTAGGACTTTTAAAATTTAAAGATCTTTGGCTTCGGTCGGATTTACACTCGTCTTCTGACGATTCAGCGGCTCCGTACTGTCAAGAAAAAAAATTGAATAAAGGAGTTCACACAGCTCCTTACACATGCACTCGGCTTCTGTCGGCATCAAACGGCTATTTACGTTTCACTCAGTTCCCTTCAGATGCACTCGGTTCCTTACAATTCAGCGGTTTCCTACACAGTACATAAGCAAGCAAGCTTCTCACTTTATTCAAACAGACCGGGCTAGCTCTGGGACGCAACGCCCCAGTGCTACCCTATCAAACATATTATCTAAAATTAAAACTAGTGTAACGAAGTACAGGCCCCAAAATTAGCTCATTCTGGGCGAAAAAGGAGCGCGTCACGGAAGATAGGCTCATTAGAGCATCGTACCGCCGGGTCCCTACCGTTAAAACCCTCTATCGGATCGGAACGAGTCCAAATTTCACAAAATGAATCAACGCCATGTATAACTAACTAGCCAGTACAGTATACTACGATAAGTAGGAGCTATAGTACCCTCCGACATCCTTACGTTCCGTTCTGTTCCAATCTTACTACAAGTCTCAATGACTCAACAAGTCTCATTACATGATATTACATTTATTTATACAATAAATTTACATAAAGTTAATAATTTTATACATATGAATATATTTACAATCACAATAAAAATAATTATAATCGCAAAATTATAAACACTTAATTTATTTAAAGAATCAGTACCATTTTTCGACAACGTAGTGATAATAATTATAGTATGTAAGTAAGTAAGTAATTTTTCCAAATATTTAATACATCCTTTCTACCCAAAGGTCGTACCTGACTACCAAGTTTGAAGAAAATCGGTCATCGTGGTCGAGTTATAAGATCAAATACAAACTCTCACACAACGCACGAACGTCCGACTGACAGAAATCATTTTTTTTTTTTGACGCGGGAGCATTGAAAAAAATTTTTCTTTATTATTTACAATTTATTTAACTATTTTTTCTGAGATGACACATTTACTGATTTGGTAATTTTGCCTTATGAGAATGGAAATTTGTAGGGGTATGAAAAATGCCATGCCTGATCGGAATTTGAATCCAGGACCTCTGGATCAAAAGTTGAGATGTTACCACTCCGCCATGGAGATTGGCAAAAATCTATTTTTTTTTTTTTTTTTTTTTGAAATGAATTCTCTTCGATTCACAAAACCTAAAAAAGACAATTTTTAAAATTTGTTTATCGATCTATATACTGTACAGTATATATGTAGGTGCTATGGAAGTATATACTGCTATAGCTGGGAAATTATATTATTTCTTAAGAAACCTTATTGAAATCAACTCAGGGTGTTTTTTTTATATGTATTATTTTAATTTAATTATTTTAATTTAAAAGAACAATTTAGATTCGGAGTAACAGTACAAGGTGAAAAGATAAAGATGCTACGATTTGCTGATGATATAGTAATTCTAGCCGAGAGTAAAAAGGATTTAGAAGAAACAATGAACGGCATAGATGAAGTCCTACGCAAGAACTATCGCGTGAAAATAAACAAGAACAAAACAAAAGTAATGAAATGTAGTAGAAATAACAAAGATGGACCACTGAATGTGAAAATAGGAGGAGAAAAGATTATGGAGGTAGAAGAATTTTGTTATTTGGGAAGTAGAATTACTAAAGATGGACGAAGCAGGAGCGATATAAAATGTCGAATAGCACAAGCGAAACGAGCCTTCAGTAAGAAATATAATTTGTTTACATCAAAAATTAATTTAAATGGCAGGAAAAGATTTTTGAAAGTGTATGTTTGGAGTGTCGCTTTATATGGAAGTGAAACTTGGACGATCGGAGTATCTGAGAAGAAAAGATTAAAAGCTTTTGAAATGTGGTGCTATAGGAGAATGTTAAAAATCAGATGGGTGGATAAAGCGACAAATGAAGAGGTATTGCGGCAAATAGATGAAGAAAGAAGCATTTGGAAAAATATAGTTAAAAGAAGAGACAGACTTATAGGCCACATACTAAGGCATCCTGGAATAGTCGCTTTAATATTGGAAGGACAGGTAGAAAGGAAAAATTGTGTAGGCAGGCCACGTTTGGAATATGTAAAACAAATTGTTAGGGATGTAGGATGTAGAGGGTATACTGAAATGAAACGACTAGCACTAGATAGGGAATCTTGGAGAGCTGCATCAAACCAGTCAAATGACTGAAGACAAAAAAAAAATTAATTTAGTATTTTACATTAATTTATACCACATTTATTTTTATAATTAAATATCAATCACTTTTTTTTGTTATTTTATTACATCCATAATTAAACGCCGGAGTTCATTGCATCTTTAAAACTTAATATCCTCTATATGTGAAATAATTAAATTATATGTAAATTTTTAAAAGTCTTTTTAGAAGAAATAAATAAACAGACAATATAACTTAGGACTCAAAGGGTTGTTTTGTAAGTTAAAGAAGTGCACGATGAGAGTCGGAGGGGAAAATTTAAGTTGAAGGTACTATGTTTAGTAGTCCCTTAGGAAAGTTAAGCAGTTAGTAAGGGACACATTTGAATCTCCTGTGGGCCTTAAATGCTGTTCTTGTAAATTGTACGAAAAAAAAGAAGTGAGTAGTATAAAAAAAAAACAAAAAAAAAACAATTTTTACCTGTTAAAATGAACTTTGATATTTATTTTCTTTTTATATTCATATAGTATAACATTAATATTTTAAAATATTTTTTTACCTACAATGTTCGTAGTTGTAAATAGCGGACGATATTATTTGTACATGTGTATCACCATCCACAGTCATAGGTAATAATTAAAGATGTCCTCATATCGCATAAGTGTGAATTTATCCACTTTTCAGAATGATCATGTATTTTTATTTCTATGGAATTTTATAAAACATATTGTATTAAGTAATTACAATTCATTTGAAACATAAATTTAATATAATATAAAATTATCTTGAAATTCCTTTTTTGTGAATCTGCGTTTAAGTTACTGGAATATTTAGAAAGTTATGATAATATAAACTGACGGTAATAAAGAATCAAGACAGTAATTTAATTACAGATATGAAAAATGAAGCTTTTCATGGAATTTAACCGTAAATATGTTTTGTAAATAATGTATCCCATTTTGTTGACATTGATTAATGGTGTTGCTCTCTTACAAAATTTGCAAGTAGTAATTTTGTTTGACACATGTGAAGTTCTTTAAATACGTATTCTGCTGTTCGTATATGTTTTGTGTATATATACTTTGTACGCTTTCACGCAATTGTTTAATTTCTGTTTAATAGGTTTACGATAAGTTTAACTGTATACGAATATTTGTCTCGTTATATAAAGTAAATCTTAAAAAATCTGATGTGGACACTACATTACTTCCTTGTACGCTTATTAAATTAGATTTACAGATTTTTTTTTGCTGCACATCATTTAAACTTATTTCATTTGAAAGTGAGATATGATCCTCCAATTCTTTAATAAAGAACTTTTTTATTTTTTTTTTCATATTTTTTTTCTTGTTATTATTGAATTATTATTATTTATTGTAAAAACGTTTTTACAATCACAGATTAATATATCGATATATTTAAATAAACAAAAAAGTTTAAAAAAAAAAGGAAATGAAGTCGGATTCGAACCGATGTGCCATCCCCTTGTAAGATCCAAATATTTCATTAATTAAAGTTTTATTTGGCTGTAACACTCGAACCAATGAAAATAATTACAACTTACGATATATCGTTGAAAAGTTCTCAATGAGTGCTATTACTGCAGTTAAGAAAAAGTCCAAAATACTTTTTTTTTTGATTTTGGTCTTTTTTGACACTTTTGGTCCAGTTGATTGTAATCAAAAGGGAAGGTGCACAATTAGATATTACAACAGTCCTAAATCCAAAATTTCAACGTTCTACGGCTAATCGTTTTCGAGTTATGCGAGATACATTCGTACGTACGTACAGACGTCACGCTGAATCTAGTCAAAATGGATATTTCCGTTGAAATCTGAAAACCGACATTATTCGCGATCATAATACTTCCTTTTCTTTGTACAAGGAAGCAAAAAAGCGGAAGATCTTATTTTCCTTTCTAATTAATTTTCTATAATCTATGAAATTTCATTTCATTACTTAAATTTACCAAAAATTGTTGAATTCCGTCTGTAAAAACGAAATTAGCAAATATAAGTCGAATATTTCATCTACTTTTTAATCTAGTTGAAATTTATGACTGTTCGAAACTAATTAGACAAATTTTCTAATTAATATATTATATTTAATACCTTGTAATTAATATATCTTTACCTCATCCGATTGGAAAGTTCATGGAACTATAATTGTTAGAGTACCAACCAATTTGTTAAAATAATAACTTTCAGTGAAAAGTAGTTTTTCAGAATAAAAATAATTTGGATTGTAATTTTTAACAGACTTCAAAAAAGAAGGATATTCTGAATTCAATATGTATGTGTTTTCAAGTGGAGGGGCTTTGGAATTATCTACCAATTCAGATGGGTGTATTTTTCAAAGCATTGACCGCCTCTCGGGGACCTCCCTGGTGTTTCAATCGAAATTTTCTGAAAGAAATCTTTCGGGAAACTTTTTATGGAGAACCTGAATCAGGTCTCAAAACCCAGAAGGGAATATTCTGGATCCACCCAAACTGAATATTTCGAATTCAATCGAACTGAATTGGTAGATTACACGGCGTTTATTTAATCACATTTAATACTTTTGAATGGGACAGATTTTTAATGTATTTTGTCTCATTTAGCAAGGGAATGATATCTTGTTGGTCAAGTTTTTTTACATTGGTTGAGTACTTTTCTAGGATTGAAGTCATTAAAAATTCAAACTTGTAGATATAACTTGTTATTAATAACAATAACTATTGAGAAAGTCAAACCAGTTCGTTTTTTTATTTTATTATCCACAGTGATCATAAATTGTTTAGCGGATTTTAGGTGTTATTAAAAAAATAACAAATAAATGTACTGACACGTATTTTATTGTTGAAAAGAGCATTTCAAACCGTTTTGTTTATTATACTTATTAACTTCAAACACATTTCGTATGAGCGTCTTTTCTGGCGCGTAAAATGTCTAGACGACATTCAATTTCACGTCACACATTGCGAAGAATATCTGAAATTATTCCATTAAATACACCTTTGATTCTTCTTTTTAATTTACTGATGTTGAAAACCTTCGTTGCTTATACCTGTATATCCTGACAAACCCCCAAAGTAAGAAATCAAGTGGCGTAACGTCGAGGGACCGAGGTTCCAAGGAATTGGTCCATCACGTCCAATTCAGTGCTGTGGAAATTTTTCATGTAAGTAGTCGCTAACATGTAAATCCCAGTGTGGTGGTGTGTCATCTTGTGGGAAGTAAACGTTAGGTTGCCGATGTTCAGTTTTTAGTATTTTAACTCATCGGGTTAGTCTAGTGATGAACGCGTCTTCGCATATCAGTTTATTTTGAAGTCGAGAGTTCCAACGTTCAAATCCTAGTAAAGGTAGTTAGTTACTTTTGTACGAATTTGAATACTAGATCTCGGTGTTCTTTGGTGGTTGGGTTTCAATTAACCACACATCTCACAAATGATCGACCTGAGACTATGCAAGACTACATTTCACTTACACTCATACATATCGTCCTCATTCAGCCTGTACTTTCTACATATTCCTGTACTTTTACATATTCCTGTTACTTGTCTAGATAACTAGCGCTAGTAATCCTTGGCTCGCCGAAGAAGAATGGTCCGGTCACTTCATAATCATTCAACGCCCACCAAAAGTTAATTTTCGGACTATCACGTTGCGTATTTCGAACGGCATGAGGATTCTCACTACCATCAAATCCGACAATTTTGACGGTTAATGTGACCATAAATATGGAAGGTAGCGTCGACTTTTTCTAAAAAGGCACTTCATTGACTTTAACGAGAATGTCCACGGCAAAATTGTAACGGCGTGGTTTATCGTCACCTTCAATAGCATTCACCTACTGAATTTGTGTGCGTGAAGCTTTAGGCGTTTGTGTAAAACATTCAGAATTGTTGATTTTATTCACAATTTTAAACTCGCACGACGAGTCGATTTACCTGGACTTCTCTGAAAGGTTTCTCTTACTCAATCTACAACTTCCTCGTGAGATTTATCAGTACTCGCCTCGGGAGATCTGCCAGTTCTTTTTTTGTGTACGTCTTGTATTCTTAAAATAATATCAACGTTTAATAGAGTTTTTATTAGGAGGATGACAGCCGTACTTAAACAAAAACTTCTACGAATAGTAAAAACGTAAGCACATTGCTTTTGCCTGCACGGTAGCCTTTTCTCAACTGACGATTCTCCCTTTCGTTACATCGCGCCGGTGTGTTCATTTAAGGTCATCGCGCTTAATTGCTTTGTTCATTTTCATTATCTCCTAAAATATGCTGAATAATTTATGTTCAACCGTATATCAAGAAATTAATTATTTATTTATAGCAAAATTCTCTGTACAGATTAAATGAACACAATTGAAAGTTGATAAAACATTAAAAATCTGAACATTATGGGACTTCACAAAATTTAACCTTTCTCTTTTACCCTATTTCCTTTTCTCCCTCTTTCCCTATTTCTCTGTTATCCTGTTCCCAATTTCCTTTCATTTTCCCCGTTTACCTTTCCCTTATCCCATTTACCCCTTTCCCTTTCATCCTTTTCTTTTTTCAATTTTCCCTTTCTCCTTTTTCCGTTTTTCCATGTCCACTTTACCCTTCTCTCATCACCCTTTTCACCCCTTTCCCTTTTTACCGCGTGTAAATCGATCCAGTAGTTTTTTCGTCTACAGTGGGCACGCATTCCAACATTTCCTTATATATGTATATAGAAGACGAAAGTCTGTATGTATATTTGTTTCGTAAATATTTCGACACGGCGCCACCTAGCGGTTATAGTTTTTGCAAAAAAATTTTTCTTCCACGTAATTAATATATATTCTGAATAAAAGCCAAATCGGACCATAAATGCAATTTTTCCAAACATCTCAACCGCGTCATCTAGCGGGTCCATTTTTTTGCAACAAATATTTCTTTTCGTTCACGTAACAAATATATATATTCTTAATATGAAATAAATCGGACAATAAACACAATTTTTCGAAATGTCTCGACCCCAGCGTCACCTAGCGGGTTCAAACTAATTCAGAAACCTTCCCGGGAGTGCCCGCAATACTTACCAGAGTTTCATCGCAAATCGCAATCTGATGAATGGCATAGGAACGCATATGGGACAAACAGATAAACATCTATATATATATATATTTAATTTTATTGTAAATTTATATATATTATTAATTTTAATATAAAGTTAATAAGATTTACAATTTTTGAAAATTTTTTTTTAAAAAGAAAAAAATGTTACAGTTGTTTTAATTTCTGTATCTCTCTTAGTTTTTTTTTTATCATGTAGTTTTATGAATGCCTTATCTTGTTTTAAATCACTCATTACTAAGCCGTAAAATGTTTTCAATCTAAGAGCGATGTTAACTTGTCCTTAGGCAAAATATTTCTTTCGAAGATCAATTACAGTTTTATTCAAAATGATTTCTTGAATTTTGTGCATTGTAACAATTCAGCCAAATAAAAACAGTTAATAAAATTAACAGTAGTATTGTTTGTTTGACACCACCGAGGCTTTTTATAGCTTGAAATACTGCGCGTACTGGTGATATTGTAACTAAACCATCATTATCGTTTATTATCGTTTTATTATCGTAGTCCAGTCGTTTCATTATCGAATTGATTTTATTGCATCACGAAATTTGACTAAGTCATAAAACTGAAAAGAGTAAAATTAAGAATTGTTTTTAAAAGAACTGATACAAAAGAAAATTTTAAAACAATTGCAATGAAAAAGAAAAAAAATTCTACTAAACTCTCAATATAATATTTGAAACTTTTTTTTGAAGTCGGTGCCAAATTTTAAATGAATTACGAGTACAAGAAATACGGATTACGATTGTTTTTAATTTGGCGCCGACATCAGAAAATAATTTTCAGATTGTATTGAGGTCGTAGAGGAAAACTATTTTTCCTTTTCAGTACAACTTTTTTTTTTTTACCGAGTTTTCGAAGAAATGTACGGTATTACATTCGATCGCATGGTGGAAGTTGAGGGTGAAAATGAATTTTCTTTATGTTTTGAGATATGTACGAAAATACCATTCTCTTAAATTGGGGGTTTCTTATGTATTTATAGGCCTATATGTAAATCTTTGTAGCTTTAAAATGTTCAAAACTATTAAATCAATTTCATTGAAATTTAAATATGATGTAGAATTGTATGTGATGTGAACGTGAAAATTTGGTGAACATTGATTGAGTTGTTCTTGATATGTTCAATTTAATATTGAACAGATTCAAGCGTGGTAAGTTAGAAGCTTGGTTCGTTATGATACTGCACGTTTGAGCGTTGGCGTTTATTTATCTGCGGTAGCTATTGATAGCAGTATTAAAACAAATTAAAGAAATATTAAAACCAAATTTAATTGATGATAAGTCGCTCTTCATGCTCAGAACTGCCCAAGAGTTTTCCATTTATTTTATTTTTTTTGTGTCGGTTCAATAATTGAGCGGACTTTTAATCGAACCGTTTTATTTTTATTATTAAAAAAAAAAACGTTTTCATAAGAAATTACTGTTTACACTAATTAACTTTTTGTTTAAATACAATCATTTGAAAAGCAAAAAAATGTAATACTTTTAATCTGTTTTCTGAATTCAAAAATTTAAAACTTAAATTTTGAGCAGTACTGTTTTTTAGCCCAGTTTTCAGTTTTTTAAGTTTCTTTTATTTATTTACTTTTTAAACTTCTCTTCTCATTTAAATATTGTACCATATTGAAAAATGTTAAAGGGAAATGAAAGGTTTTGGATTTAAAGTATTAGGGGTTAATTTGAATTTTAAAAACATCTTGTTTTTGGTAATATATATATATATATATATATAAATATATATATATTACTGCGTTCCGTGTAACCAGGGGGTTACACCCCCTCCTGGATCTCTTTCTTTTTTTCTGTTTAGCCTCCGGAATCACCGTAAGGTATTACTTCAGAGGATGATATGTATGAATGAAGTTTTATAGTTTTATACAGTCTCAGGTCGACTATTCCTGAAATGTGTGGTTAATTGAATCCCAATCACCAAAGACCCAGTATCCACGATCTATTATCCAAATCCGTTTAAAAGTAAACTGCCTTTACTAGGATTTGAACTTTAGAACTCTATAGATTTCGAAATCAGCTGATTTGCGATGACGAGTTCACCATTAAACCAACCCGGTGGGTTTCTAACCTCCTGTGTTCATTGAACTCATGCTTGAGAAAATAATAATGATTAATAAAATTTAAAGTTTGTTAAATTTATAAAAAATATCATGTATTTCTTCAGAGCAACAATTTGGTCAGTACAGGATCCGAATCTTTTAGAGTTCTGAAGACTGCGGTTTCAAAATAGTCGGCCTCCATTTTAAAAATTGTAGTTATATCTGGTTATCCGTACGAAAAACAGGTAAAAATTTTTTTTTCCCGGTTCTTACCGTTACCCGACTAATTCCTTTCCTTTCTTGTTTAGCCTCCGGTAACCGTTTAGATAATTCTTCAGAGGATGAATGAGGATGATATGTATGAGTGTAAATGAAGTGTAGTCTTGTACATTGTCAGTTCGACCATTCCTGAGATGTGTGGTTAATTGAAACCCAACCACCAAAGAACACCGGTATCCACGATGTAGTATTCAAATCCGTGTAAAAATAACTGACTTTACTAGGACTTGTACGCTGTAACTCTCGACTTTCAAATCAGCTGATTTCGGAAGACGCGTTCACCACTAGACCAACCCGGTGGGTTGCC
This sequence comes from Lycorma delicatula, assembly GCF_047948215.1. Taxonomy (NCBI): domain Eukaryota; kingdom Metazoa; phylum Arthropoda; class Insecta; order Hemiptera; family Fulgoridae; genus Lycorma; species Lycorma delicatula. The sequence goes on along the minus strand of NC_134464.1, from coordinate 68,239,892 downwards.
CGACTAATTCCAGTAACAGGTAACCGCACGGCGTTTCTCATTATTTTAAAAATAAAAACTTTTTTTAATCACGTCACTAGAGGCAATTGCAGTCACATCGCACATACAGTAACAGTGGCAGTAACTGAATTGATTGAACCGCCGCGCCGTACTTTATCGTATCCCTTAAAAATTCGAAATTCAAAAAAACCCCGAAAATGGTTTTTTTTATTATTTATCTGAAGATTATTTGCAGCCCCAAATAGATCGAATATCTCGTTTAGTGTAGTAAATAATTCATTCATTAATAAATATACATTAATTGATGATACATCTGTAAAGTGATCCAAAATATACCACATATGTTGACGATTCTCTTTTATATTCAGAATCAAAATGGCATTTAACCTTTAGAAACATACCCTGAAATTTGTGGTAAATCTCTTGATTGATTCATGGTATTTTTATAATCACCGCAGATATGAACAAACAAATAAATAATTTGAATTTACCTAATTGTTAATTAACAAATTAGCCGGCGCCACGGAGGCGCCGGCTTCCGTGGCGCGAGTGGTTGCGTCTTGGCCTTTCACCCGGAGGTCCTGGGTTCGAATCCCGATCAGGCATGGCATTTTTTTATACGCTACATTTTCCATATCCCACGCACAGGCTTCAAGCTTATTGTGGTGATATCATCAAAAACAAAAAAAAAATGATGTAATTGTCAAGTAATAAAACAAAAATTGACGATTAAGACAATTATTGTGAAATATTTAAGTCACTCTATGGTATATTATAAAGATAATGTTAAAAAAAAATAAACATTAGCATAATGGAAAAAGGAATGATGTTTAAGATTGAAGTATAAGCATGATATTTTTTTTTAATGATTTAAGGAGAGAGAATTTTAAAAAAAACTTATTATCAAGTTAAGTTTCGTTTTTTAATATTTACAGCCGTATGAAAAAGAATGCCCAGATCTCAAACAGAACTATTTCATCATAATAAAATTGTGTTACAATTACAAGAGAAATAGATTTTATTCAAAAATGTTTAAAGTCTCGTTTACAAATTATAAGTGTTCTATATTCCTTCCCAGCTGATGCACGGGTAGCATTAAGTCGATAGCTGAATTCTTTCGCTACACGTTGCAGATGTGTAGACGTTATGCGGCTGTGATCCAAATCAGCAGGTTATGGTCGAACACAACCACTTTGATTGTGATATCTTCACCAAAAAAAGTCAAAATATCTAGGGATCTAAGCGGCTAAGACCTTAATGCCAGGACTTGGAGTCTTGTGAGCACTATCCAGTGTCGAGGCAATTTTAATTTAGAATCCTACGAGTTGTACCGAGGGCTCATCTTGCTAAAAAATGAATCTTTCTTAGTCTTCATTAAGTTGTTGAAAAAACCAGTCCTGAAGCTTCTCAAGATAAAAATAACCTTAAAAAAAAGGACGATAAAGTTTTGTAAAGCTAACTGTACGAAAAACATTAACGATGAGTCTCGCTCCTACGGTAAAGTTTCGTATGGATACTCAAGTCCTCATTTGCGAAAATTGTGATGTAAAACTTTACCGCTTAAATGGAGTGTTGCTTCACACTAAAAATTAACCGGTAAGAATTTATTATCATCCATATGAATCAAGAACATATAAAAATTTTTACGTTTTCTTTTTTTCACTTACTTAAAAAAGCTTGTACCGGTTGTAATCGGTACGACCTGAAAAGCAAGCGTCGTATTAAAACACATCGAATAATCATGCGAGTTCTGAATAATCATGCGATAGCAAGTTCTGGTTAGTGCGACAAATGAGATTGTTCGGCTCCTTTGAAAAGTTTCTTGAATTTGTTGTAAATCTTTCTTTGAAGGGCGTGGTCGCATGGACATTTCCCTTCATCTAAATACTCCCGATTCTTTAAATTGTTTATACCGACGACGAATCTTCTTAGCCGATGATGAAAAAATAATGAAATACTGTCGAAACACACGCTGAACCGTTATTACGGTCATCTAAATTGTAGAATAGAATTATAAATACCATGTTATTTACGATTGAGGTTAACGTACGTTTGAACGCTAGTATTACAGTCTTGCGGCCGGTATTTGAAACTCTAGGACGCACATTTTCAAACGGTGCAAATTTCATTGGCTGAACATGCGTGGTTGGTTGCACAGGTTTATAGTTTTTAAAGCAGGTCATTCTTTTTTATAAACACTGTATAATCTTGGAGAAAGGAATTTTAAGGACAGTTAAGATAGAAAATGAGGTTAATAAATTTATTTGAACTTCAACTCATAAGTTCTTGTTTATTATTACATATGTATTATTTTTGTATCGATATGGTTTCCGTTATTTACCATTAGAAAATCTATTATCGAATTAAATAAATAAAAAACTTATACTTAAGGTATTGTTACTTTTATTGATAATAAAGTAGGAAACGCACTGAGAACTTGCTTTACAATTTTGTTATATTGTTTTGTTATTTATTGGCATTGTTCCATTTTTCCGATAGTAAAAACAAACAGTAAGTACAGTTTGTTGGTTTGAAGGTAAAATAGTATAAATTTTGTATTTTATTTACACAATACGTTTTCCTTTATGAACTGTAAAAGTAAATTCTGATATCATTTTGTTTCATTACTTTATTTTTATTGGATTTCATCATTATTTTTTTTTTTTTTTTTATAAAGAAAGAATTGTAGTTTAGTAGTTTACATCGAAACATTTTGACCTTGTTTCTTTCCATTTTAATTTTTAATTTTAGATAAACGAATTTACCGTTATATCTACCTTATATTAGAAAGAATATATGAAAAAAATTTCTCACTTCTTCTTATTGTTCTTATTCTGGCATTTTCCAATAAACATTATTATTTAGACTTCACAATAAAATTAACGTTTTTTTTTTGTCTTCAGTCGTTTGACTAGTTTGATGCAGCTCTCCAAGATTCCCTATCTAGTGCTAGTCGTTTCATTTCAGTATACCCTCTACATCCTACATCCCTAACAATTTGCTTTACATATTCCAAACGTGGCCTGCCTACACAATTTTTTCCTTCTACCTGTCCTTCCAATATTAAAGCGACTATTCCAGGATGCCTTAGTATGTGGCCTATAAGTCTGTCTCTTCTTTTAACTATATTTTTCCAAATGCTTCTTTCTTCATCTGTTTGCCGCAATATCTCTTCATTTGTCACTTTATCCACCCATCTGATTTTTAACATTCTCCTATAGCACCGCATTTCAAAAGCTTCTAATCTTTTCTTCTCAGATACTCCGATTGTCTAAGTTTCACTTCCATATAAAGCGACACTCCAAACATACACTTTCAAAAATCTTTTCCTGACATTTAAATTAATTTATGATTTAAACAAATTATATTTCTTACTGAAGGCTCGTTTAGCTTGTGCTATTCGGCATTTTATATCGCTCCTGCTTCGTCCATCTTTAGTAATTCTACTTCCCAAATAACAAAATTCTTCTACCTCCATAATCTTTTCTCCTATTTTCGCATTCAGTGGTCCATCTTTGTTACGTCCAAAATTAATGTAATTTAAAAAAAAATTATATTAACTGATTTTTAACTTCTTTTAAATTTTTTTATGATAATCGCTAAATACCAAAATAGATTTTTAACTTGTGGAAATGCGGGTTGGAGAGTTTGAAGTGTAAGAAAAATAATAAATCTGATGGGAATTCAAACTTTAAGATTTTTCGAACGAAAAGTTGAGGCGGTACGATTCCAAAAACAGAACCGAAGGATATCAGCCGTTTGATTGGTTTGATAGATTACACCATTTGTTTCGGTTTTTTATTATGTTATCTTCACGTGTTAAATAATTCTTCATTTTCAAACTTCGTGGTCATTTTTCATTCTACATTTTACGTTGCAACTTCTTTTATTAAATTTAACTTTTATCGATTTTTTCTATTTCTTTTTACTTTGTTTTTTTTTTACATTGTGCTTTTAAAAAAAATTGTTTCCTAATTTTCCTTAAAAACGTTTTAATTTTTTATTTTTTCTATCATTAAGGTTCCTTACATAAAATTGGTCACATGTTCTCAAGTACATATCTCAAAAGAATTTACTCATTCTTTTCTTTTCTATTGTTTACGTTTCACTGACATAAAATGATTTCTCAGTAAGTATATTTTTAAAAAATATTTCATTTTTATTTCTTAGTAACTTATAATAGAAGATTAGTAACTTATTCCAGTAGAATCTTTTTTCGTTCAGGTCATCCTTTAAACACGTTTGCATAATTTCGCTTTCTTTCTTTTCCCAAAACTTTGTAATTCTCTCTGCTTGCACCTTTATCTTTTTTATTCGCTCCATTTCAGAATTGTTTTAGGTTTTTATTAAAATAAAAAAATACAAATTAATAAAATCTCAATGTTTTTACAAATAAAAATGTTTTTTTTTTTTTTTTTTTTATTTAAGAAGATTTTACTTGCAAATTAATTTAGTAGACGTTACTAAATTAGTATTATAAGACTTGTACTGAAAAGTTGTCATAAAACGTGTTGTTTTTTTTTTTTTTTTTTGGAGCCGTTGGTTTAAATATACTTCAAAATGGTTTAAATCCTTCAATTAATATTATGTATTTTCTTCGCCTTAAAAAAAGTATGATGTGGACACCATGACTTCCTTGTACGCCTCTTAAATTACATATACAAATTTTTTTAAAATGAAAAGTAATAACATTTTTTTTTCTTTTTTTTCTGTTGTTATTATTGAATTAGTATTTATTGTAAAACATGTTTTACAATCTGAAGTTAATAAAATAAGTTAATAAATTAACATATTTAAATTTAAAAATATCCTCTGGAATCAAAAAGCTCTCAATGAGAGTTTATTACTGACTGCAGTTAGAAAAAGTCCAAAATTCAAATTTTTTTTAGGATTTTGAGCTTTTTTGGATACTTTTAGTTCAATCGACTGCACAACTAGATGTTACAGCAGACCTAAATCCAAAATTTCAATTTTCTACGGCTAATCGTTGTAAATTTTATACGGCAAATAAATGTAAAATACTACATTTATTATAGTTGTATGTAATTAAATTAATTTTTACCGATGTAAATATTTTTATTTGTGTCTCGGTCTTTCTTTTTCATGTTTAGCCTCCAGTAATTACCGTTCAGATAATACTTTGAGTTATGCGAGATACATGCGTACAGACAACACGCCGAAATTAGCAAAATGGATATAAATCTAAAAATTGAAATTTTTCGCGATTACAATACTTCCTTTACTTCTTACAAGGAAGTAAAAGTGGGTGGATATTAAGACAGATTTTCATACGGTTAATTGTTGTACTAAGGTAAAAAAAAAAAAAATAGTTCTGTTCTCTGATCTGATAGAGATGGTTGGTGGTGATAAACGCTTGGATAATTTTAATTATTAGTTTACTAAATACCAATCATGATTCATTCATATCAGAGTGCCAAATAATGATATAAATGATCATATTTATGTTTTAAAAACTCATTCTGGCATTTTAAAGAAGTCTAAATAGATAATATAATTGAGATGGAAATATTCGTAGGAATAACAAATTTTTGTTAACAATAGCAAGTAGAGCCTTCTAAGTGTTTTATATGAAACATTACGGTTTAATTCTGTTGCAGACGAAATCAGTTTGGTTGTTTCATGAACATTTGTCATGTAACAAACCCCCAGAAACTTCACAAGTATACTGGCAATTGAAATACAAAAGTTTTCATTAAGGAGAATACTGTTCTTTGCAATTAGAAATGTTATGTATATTCGAAAAGCACAATAAGACGGTTTTATTTTATAAAGATATCATTTTAACGGTTTTATAAAATCATTATATCTCATCATCAATAAATTAAGTAGTCGATGAGAAATTATGGCGATATCACTGTGTTTTAACTTTACAATGAATGATGTTCGGCTCTATAATACGTATTGTGTTAAATTTATTTGGTTGCATGGTACAATATATAATGATTTACTAAGTCAACATTTCAATGTTGTTTTGCTGGTTGTAGGATAATTGTTAGTAGTTTGCTAATGTTACATTTGACTAATGATACTTCGATAAACTTCTGGTGAATACATTTATTATAGTTGTATGTAATTAAATTAATTTGTACCGATGTAAATATTTTTATTTGTGTTTCGGTCTTTCTTTTTCATGTTTAGCCTCCGGTAATTACCGTTCAGATAATACTTCAGAGGATGATATGTATGAGTGTAAATGAAGTGTAAGTCTTGTACAGTCTCAGTTCTACCATTCCTGAGATGTGTAGTTTATTGAAACCCAGCCACCAAAGAACACCGGTATTCACGATCTAGTATTCAAATTCGTGTAAAAATAACTGCCTTTACTAGGACTTGAACGCTGGAACTCTCGAAATCAGATGATTTGGGTAGACGCGTTCACCACTAGACCAACCCGATGGGTTGTGTTTCGGTCTATTTACCTGTTTTTATACGCCTGCTGTCATTTAACTATATATTTGTATTAACTGTATTGATAGATGTCTAATTCTGTATCTTTTTTTATTTCACCGTTTTAATAATGTATCATTGATTTGTATTTATTTTATGCCCTTCCTAGCAGTGTTAAAACACTTATAGTTGATGCGTTTTGGACTACCTCAATTCTTAAAACTACTTTTAACATTGAGTCTTCCTGACTGGGTTCATCGTATAAATGGCGATGTTAAGCTCCTCCCACCACCCATCCCTTTTGTCATTCTTTGTCCCTCCCACTAATGATTATTCAATTTCTTGAAACTGATCTTTCTGATTTTTTATTTTAACAATTTTAAATGTTACATCAAATTGAGTATTTATTTGATATTCTTTGTTTATCAATCATCTGCTATCTTTTTAATTTTAATTTGGAAATGCAAGCATATGTATTACTTATTTTCATAACATGTCAATATTCAAGCTAAAATTAAAAGGACAGGAGGTAATTAATGAACAAAAAACACTCAAACCGATATAATATTAAAAAAATTTAAATTGTTAAAAGAAGGATCAAAAGGATTAATTTCAAGAAATTGTATAACCTTAGAGTGGGTTGGTCAAAGCAGAAGAGGCGTGTCCGTAGGGAAGGAGAGGGGCTTAACATCCAGTTATTCGATTGCGTCAGTTACAAGTATTAGAGTGACAATGCTACGAAGGGCAGTAAATAACACTTAAATCAATTATGATAATCTTAGCAGAAATATAAAATATTGTGAAAATTTTAATACATTATTGATAGTATGGGTAAAAAACTTTATTCATGAGTTTTTTTTTAAATTTCTTTGCCAGGAAAATATTACAGTTTTGGGTTCATTTTTTTTTAAATTGGTTAATGAATGGAGTTGTTGAGAAAATATACTTTGAAGGAAATTGTATTAAGAACTTCTTATTCTTCCGCCTTTTCCTTAGCGAAGGTCTACGTAGCCAGCTACGAAATGCTACATTGAACAAAGCCATACCATGTGAATTTAAAGGAACATCAGGATCCTTTAACGCAGTGGTTTCCCGTTGCCTTCTGCATCCTAATACCGTTGATAAATTTTGGCTCTACCGCCTTCTGGGGCCATTTTCTGCTCCAAGGACAAAGTACCCAAGCACACAGAGAGCCCTAATCTCTATCCCATTGATTCTCAAACTTTTTCGCACACCGCCTACATTGAGCATGAATAATTTTCTAGAACTCCCAAAATGTTTAAACTTGCCATCTGTTATAAATAATAATTTCAATTGCTATTTCTAAGGTGCGCTCTTAAAAACAGCAATTACAATTATTGTTTTTAAACGTATCCTATTTCTGTGTTTAAACTTAACATTGTACTAGTTTAGTAGGTATTTAATTTTAGTTTGAAATATCAGGAAAACATAATTTTTGCCTTTCTTTAATCAGCCATCGCCTTCCTACACCGCCAGAACGCCCCCAATTTTGTGTGGGCTTTCTATCGCCCTCCCTGGAGGCACCCAGCGCCGACAAGGGGTTATTATCGCCTACTTTGAGAACGAATGCTCTATTCGCCACTCTCAAAGAGGCTGCTGGCACTTGATAGAGCGGATACTCTTATTCCGGAAAATACTCGGTCCCTTCATTCGTTTGCCGCCTGCATAAAACATGTTATAAAGCCCCCTCTCTACCACGGGGAATTGAATGTCACGATTTCACCATCGTTGAGACTGAGATCGTAAAAGCATTTCTTAGCTTCTCTGGGTCTACAGAGGATTAAGAGCTTACTTGAACGTATTTTTAAAATATTTTAAATAAACTACAGCAAAAAGGCCATTAAATGTCTTAACCTTTTGTATTAAAATAACCAAAAATATCACCAAAGGAACCTCCTAGTACTTGAAGTACTTAATTTTTATAAATGTTTCTTAAATTTGATTGTGCCAAAGTATCCAATTGACATTTTTAAATTATTTTTTCTATATATGAGACTTTTCACAGGGAGAGAATGATTTGTAACTTTATCAGAGAGTTATATGATAATACAGCCTCTTCCATTAATAACAGGATTTCTATAATTTGTTTTAAGTTTTAATTTTTTAAATCTATCGTTTTAAATCTATTTTATTATATTAATTTAAATTAACCGTTTTTAGGGTGAAAGTAATTCTAATTTGTTTTAGAAAAATAAATCTTTCTTTTATTATATTCTGTTCAAATAGTTAAAAATATTGTTATTTGAGGAATTTTGCTTAAAAGTTTTATCTTAAATCAGTGTACGTTAGATTTAGATTTAAATTTTTATTAATTACTTCCTTGTAAAGAAAGTATTGTGATCGCGAAAAATTTCGGTTTCTTGATTTCAAAGGAAATATCCATTTTGACCATCCCTGAATCAATTTTGATTAGTTGTATGTATGTATGTATGTATGTATGTTGTAATATATATGTATGTATATATGTACGTACGTATCTCGCATAACTCAAAACCTATTAGCCGTAGGATGTTGAAATTTTGGATTTAGTACTTTTTTTAACATCTAGTTGTACACCTCCACTTTTGATTGCAATCGACTGAACCAAAAGTTTCCAAAAAAAACCCAAAATCCCAAAAAATTTAAATATTGGACTTGTTCTTAACTGCTGTAATAAGCCCTCATTGAGAGGTTTTCAACGATATATCATAAATGGTACTTATTTTCGTTGGTTCTAGAGTTATAGCCAAATAAAATTTTAATTAATGAAATATTTGAATCATACAAGGGATCGCTTCGAATCTGGAAGTCACATGGAATAAAAAAAAAATATATTTTTTTAACTTTTTTTTAATTTAAATAATTTATTTATTAATAATTATTCACCCGTGATTGTAAAAATTAATAAGATTGTACAATTAAAAAAAAAAATATGAAAAAAATCTGAAGTTATTAGTGAAATAAAAATGTGTATATGTATTAGATTTGGTGAAACATCTGATTATTTAATATTAATTGAAAATTATAATTTAGATTCGTATTATTTTTGGATTTTCTAGTTTAATAACTGTTTAATTCTAATTCTGTTTTATTTAATTATTCTGGAATTTCTGTTTAATTTTATCTACATTAAGTTAACTACAGAGTGACTGAAAAATAGACCCTTAAAAGAACAACGTTTATACTGAGGCATACATACCCGATCTTTAATGAATTGCATAAAATTCTTATCTTTTAATTCATTACTCCGATATTGTCGGACAATATTCTCCTTAAGTCGGAGTTGATCATATTTCGCGTATTTTTTTTTGTTGCCTATCATTTAATCGCTTGATAAAATAATTCTTCTGATCTTAGTTTGTGTATACATTCTCTAGTTTTTAAATTTTATCTTCACATCCTCTCTTAATCTTTTTATTCTTTCCTTAATCTTAACGTTTTCTTCCTCTTTATGTATATATATATATATATATATCATCTTCTCTTAATCTTTTTATTCTTTCTTTGGTTTTAACATTTTTTCCTGTTTGTATTTATCATCTTCTTTTAATGTTTTAATTCTTTCTTTGTTTGCAACATTTTCTTCCTTTTTATTCTTTCTTTGGTTTTAACATTTTCTGATCTAGTAATACGAGTAATAAACAAACTTTTACTCTATCGTAATATTTCATGTAAGATTGTTGAATTAATAATTGTATAAATATTTTATGTTTATAAAAACTAATATTTCAAGAAATTGTGTAACTGTCCACTTTATTAAAGAATTGGAGGAACGTAATTCACTTTCAAATGAAATAAATTTAAATGGAATGCAGCAAAAAATGTGTATATGTGTAAAATGTGTTTTCAATTTTTTGAAATTTTATGATTTTAAGTTTGATTTTCTAATAAAATTGTTTTGGTTATAATAAGATATTTATTTTACATCAAAGAACTGATTAATTATCATATTACAAAAAAAAAATATATATGTATTATATATAATAACATATTTATTTAAATATAACTATTTCTCCCTATAATATAATATTTTATTATATGTTAAACTCTAATTAATAGATGTAATGTTAATTAAAAAAGCGTAAAAGGAAATCACGTGGTGTCCTCATCAGAATTTTATATTTTTGATCCAGGATTATTCTTAAATCCTGGATAAAATAATTGCTTTATTTTGATTCGTAAGCGTAGTTTACTAGTAAATTAATATCGTTTAATACTATTAGATCTTCAGTTTTGTCTAATTAAATTCAGCAAGCTTGTTAATGATTTTAATAGCATATTGTCTGTTAAAAATCAAAGATAATTGCTTTTAAAAGTAAGAAATTATTAGATCAAAGATTTTTTTAGAAAATAACGTTCTGGAAGAAGTAATTTCTTTTAATTACCTAGATTGTTACCTACCTTAAGTTGGAGACAACGAGGATAAAATTAGAACTAAAGATCGTTGTGTGGAACTATAAGACGAAACCTAAAAAATAAGGCAAGAATTGACAGCCCGCTGAAATTGTGTATGATAATGGCTATTCTAAGTATTGGCTATAGCAATGATTGTGAAACCTGGTTTTAAAATCTAACGATCTGAACACTGTACGAGCTACAGAGATGTTTTTTTTACTGAGTGTCGAGGGTGTGTCTCGTTTGGATAGAATTAGAAATGAAGATGTTCAAAAACATTTAAACATTGTTTTTATCTACGACAAAATATTTGCTTACAGATAGAAATTAAAAGTTTGTTTTAATCAGGATTTTCTGTTTTAAGAAACCAGTATCAAAAAATAAATACCTTAAATTGAATTCAACAGCTTGATAAACATTTTCTGTTAGTATATTTTGTTAAATGTTAATATTTTAAAAATAGTTGGTGTGTTAATATTAAACAAATTATCAGATTGAAAATTAAAAAAAAAATCATTAATTAAAACAATAAATAGAATAAAAAAATAAAATTGTTGTTAATTTACATTATTGAATTTAAATAGAATGTAAATCATAAATCAAGGGCAATACAGTAAATCTAAGAAGGGTTTTATGGGTTTAACGTCTCACTTAATTCAGATTATTGGATTAATTTGTTACAAACAAACCATAGCCTAGAGATCTGCATAATTATTTGGAAATTCCCCTTTGTTATCTATGCTGCTGTATAATGTAAGTTTAAATTTATTTACTGAATTTTTAAATATGTTGTTTTATTGCAAATTGTACGTATATTAATTAAAACAAATTGATTTATTAAAATTATTCCTTATGAAAATTAATAATTTTCATTTTGTTGATTCGTACTTTTCTTAAACTGTTATAATTTCTGTGTAATTCTTGTTTTCCAGTTGTCAGTAATTTTTTTTTTCAGATATGGTTCTATATTTGATCATGGGTAATCATTAAGAATACAAAGAAATTTTATGGGTATCGTGTTTTAATATTTTTAATATCTTAAAGATTATCTTTGTTGTATACCGAAAATTTTAAGATATTGTAAATTTATAAGCGGAAAGATATTCCGAATTTAGATGAATAAACTATTAGCGTAATTAATTATGATATATTAATTAATGAAAACTGGGTGTTCGAAAAAGAACTCAGGAGTTTAAAGAACGAACATGGTTTTTATTTTGTGACATTAAGTAGTGTTTTAAGTTTAATCCTGAAGCGATAAAAATTAAGTTTTAATTTACACATTCCTTGTCAGATAGCAGCTGTTAACTTTCAACTTTCAATACGTAGTGTTAGTGATCAAATAAACATTCCTAAAACCAATATTCAATGTGTTTGCAAGCGATTGAAACTTAGGTTTATAAACTGCAACACTTCCATGAAATTAAACCTAACGATAAGTCAGAAAGAGTTCAGTTTGTGACGACGATGTTTTATTTCAGTTCTGCTGATGGAAACTACTTACAGCACATTTTAAATTCTGATGTTCATGAAAGTCATGATTGCCTTAATTTATTGAGTTTGGAGCTCAGAAATTCCGTACGAACTGATGGAATTCGCCCGCAACTCTTCGAAAGTACGTGTCTGGTATAGCATCATTCACAATCGAATTTTTTGAGTTATTTTTTTCATGAGGAGACTGTTACATGGGCATACTGTACTCAATCGGACATGTTACAGAGCTTTGTTTTATCGCCCATTGAAAGTATGAGAGCCTAATTTTCCATCAGACTGGAGCCCAGTTATGCAAAAGTGGTGGGAACTACGCTCAGTGGCAGGTTCCCAGAAGGATTGGAGCTTCTTTGCCTAGAGAAGCTCCAATCGCTTGGCTGCCGCGAAGTCCCGATTTGACACCGATGGATTTCTTCTTTTGGGGCTAAGTAAAAGACGTTGTACACTAGATAAAAATCCAATCACTTCAAATAATGCGCCAAATAATATTGGCAGCTCTGTCAAGTGATTCCTGCAGACAAAGTGATGCTCGCCAAAGTGTGAAATGAGATGGATTATTGGTTTGGCAGGGCTGTAAACTGTACTTATATATATTAAGAGGTATAAAACCTATAGACTTTGTACTTTCATGTAAAAAATTGCATTCATTTGTTATTCTAAGTATTTGAAATAGTTTTAATTTAAAATCGCGGACTTCTTTATCGGAAACCCGGTACCTCAAAAGAAAAAAGGACGCAAATATTAACAAACGATTTTACATATATTTGAAAAAAAATTTGATCTCTTTGAAAAAGAGCATGAAAGAAAGAAAGAGCAATTTAGCACCCAGATCCCCAGACTCCCATATATTAAATTCAAAATAATAACGAAACAACAAAAACTTTTTCATAAATTTGTGAGGATTGTTCATTTGCATTCTGTGTTCTCGAGTTGGCGAAAAAAATTCGGTAGTCACGGTGCAATGTGCTTTTCGAAGGCGATTCCACATTAATCCACTCTCTCCGAAGAACATTCGTGGCGGTTTCGACAGTTTGAGGAGACTGAGTGTCTCCAAAAGTCCAGATGACCATGGGTTTCGGAGGAAAAAGTAATGCGTTTCATCTTAGCCCACATAATTCCATAAATCAAACGACCCGTCAGCTTCAAATTCCTCATCCAACTATTTAGTTTGTGCTAAGAAGACGTTACATATCGATCCATACAGACTGCAACTCGTTCAAGCACCTTCTTATAACGACAAAAGGAAGCTATTGGAATTTTGGGAATCGATGCTGGTGAAAATGGAAGATGAAACCTTCATTTCACGTTTAATTTTCATTGATGAAACGACCTTTTATTTAAATGGCACAGTCAATCGCCACATTGTTCACATTTGGGAGTTGGAACCCCAACATGTAACAGTTTAGCACGAGAGAGATTCTTTTAAGGTGAATGTGTTCTGAACATTGTGTAAGGACAAAATCCCTTTTCCTTTGAGGGAAACACTGTTACAGGACAAACCTTTCTCGACATTCTCCAAAACTAACTCTTCCCGTTACTGCAAGCAGATTCCGATTACGTCACCTCACAGTTAGATGGAGAAACGCCTCATTGGCACCTGATGGTACAAGCTTTTTTTGAATGAAAAAGCGCCTCAACAATGTATTTGTCGAAACGGTGCCCAAGATTTTATTCTTTGTGCTTTTCCTGAATTTTTCTTGTGGATATGTAAAAGATTTTGTTTTTTGTCCATCGCTACCGATAAACATCGATGACGTTAAACATCGAATATCAACTACGATTAACTCTGTGAATCGTGACATGTTTAAATGTGACAGACGCGTAGCACACGTCTGGGAGGAATTATTTTATCGCTTTGATGATCACCGTGCTTCTTCTGGTAGTCATATTGAGGAAATGAAACTTGATTATGAGTAGAATACATATGATTTGGTAAGAATTTTGTGTTACTCTTCTTTAATAGAATATAAAGTTAAAAATAATCTGGTGTTAAAAGTTTATACTTTACTTATTATTATTGTGTTTGAATTTATAATTTCTATCTCTGAAACGTGTATACATCCATATGAAACGATTTTGGATAAATAAAATACCAAAGACCTGGTTATATTTCTAATGGAGTAATATGCTGCTTAAAATCGTTATCTAATTGTGATAATTTTTTATGATAAATTTTTAACTCAACCGATATCGTATTAATTAAAATCCCATGAGAGTTGTTTAGTAGTACATTAAATATTAACTCCCAATTTGCTAACTTATATTGGTACTTCACTTTATTAAATAATTTCTGTAGTATTATTATTATTATTAATATTATTATTAATATTATTATTAATACCGTATTAAATATTATATTACTTTCACCACATTGTAGACGTTTGGAAGTTAAAACTTAATATATTAGATTATTGAAGATGGAACGTTACTAACATTAGATGCCACCTTAGCAGGTCACCAAGTTTTCCAATTTTGTATTCCCCAAGTCATGATGCATAGCCTGGTTTCAATCAAATCTACTGCAACCCCTCTCTTTACACCCCACTTCTTCACTCACTACTACCACCGACTTTCCTTTCCACTGTTCATCCATTATTTCCCTCCTTCTAAAATACGTGTCGATATTAAAAATTTTCTCTCTTTCCCTTGTATTTTTCTCTCTCTTCCCCGTGTTGTAGAATGACCGATGTTAAATCCTAAATTATTACTTATTTTTATTTCATGATTTGTCATTTTTACGACCAGTAATTTTTTTTATTTTTTTTATAACTTCTTGCAATTGCTTAGTGCTATGTAAATAATTTATAAATTAAAATTCATTTTTGAAAACTTTTTTATAGATATTATTAATTTTTATGTATATTAAAAATTAATATATCTGTATATTTATGATATTGAGTATTTGATTATTCAACGCATTTTAAATTTTAATAAAAAAAAAAACAAAGCATTGTAATTACGTACGTATTTCATTGTTAAACAGGGCATTCTCAATCAGTTTTGTTTGCAAAACTTATTAACTTCAAACAAATTCCACATGAGCACATTTTGTGGTGCGTAAAATGTCTAGACGATATTAAATTTCACGACACACATACGAAGAATATCTGGAATTATTCCATTTTAAATACGCCTTTGATTTTTCTTTTTATTCACTGATTATGAAAACCTTCACTGTGTACACCCTGTTTTTGACAAACCCCAAAGAAAGAAATCGAATGGCGTAACGTGTGAGGATCGAGTTAGCCAGGGGATTGGTCCTTCACGGCCAATCCAACGTCGAGGATATTTTTCATGTAGGTAGTCCCTAAAATGTAAACCACTCTGTGGCGTTGCGCCGTCTTGTTAGAAGTAAACGTTAGGTTGCTGATATTCAATTTGTGGTATTACATATTCCTGTAACATGTCTAGATAACTAGCGCTAGTAAACATTGACTAGCCGAAGAAGACGGGTCCGATCACTTAATAAGCAATCAAAGTATACCAAACGTTAATTTTCGGGTCATCTCGTTGTGTTTATTGAACGGCATGAAGGTCCGCGCTATCACCAAATCCGATAATTATGACTGTTAATGTGACCAGAAATATGGAAGGTAACGTCGTCGTCGTCGAAGATGACTTTTTCTAAAAACCCACTATCTTCATTCACTTTAATGAGAACGTCCACGGAAAAATTGTAACGGCGTGGTTTATCGTCACCTTCAATAGCATGCACCTACTGAATTTTGTGTGCATGAAGCTTTAAGCGCTTATGTAAAATTGCACAGTTGTTGATTATATTCACAGTTCTAAACTCGCACGACGAGTCGATTTACCAGGGCTTCTCTGAAAATTCTCTCACAAAATTCACAACTTCCTCGGTGACGGGCTGGCAGCACCTTTTTTTGTGTATATTTCCTGCATCCTTAAACTGCTGATAGTTGTTTTCTTTACGGTATCCATTTCTCAAGTGACGATCACCGGTGCCCTTATATCGCGCCCGCGTGTTTATTCAAGGTCATCAACAACGCTAGTACTAGTACCTACACTAATGTTTTGTTTTTGGTTTAACCTCCGGTAACATCGTTAATTATTGCTCAGAGGATGAGGTGACTAACACATGATTTGTAGCGTGTGTTAAAATGCCATGTCTGATCGGGATTCGAGCCTGGGGACCTCCGGATGAAAGACCGAGACGCTATAACTCGCACTACGGAGGCCGGCACCTACACTAATATTAGGAGGAAAAAACAGTACTGTTAGAAACAAATGAACGCTCGCTATGTAGCTTTGTTCATTTTTTAACCCCTAAAATGCGCTGAATAATTTATGTTCATTCTGCATATTTACAAAAAAATCTATAAATAAAATATAAATTACTGAATTATTGTAATTATTATTGTTATGATTTTTCTATCTTCATTCTGTTTATTTGTCGTTTTTTTTTTACATTTAATTAAAAGGTGTATGTCTCAAAGAAATTATGAAAAATAAAATAGAGAAAATGATCAATATCTGTTTACACATATACATTTAATTGTTGTTTACAAAAGAATATATATATACTAATGTATTCAGTAGTCGAAGTTGGAAAGTGCAAAGTTAGATTAGATATATTCCAAATCTCTTAAACTCCATACTCTGACTGGCCACAATGCTTTTTTCTTGTTTCTGTTTGATAAAGTTGTACCTTAAGTAAAATAAATTAACATAAGCATTTCAGCATTGAAAGTAATCCGTTTCAACTTGTCTAATCAAGCTTTACGGTATACAAATTTTAGTAATTTTATAAAAAGATATACAAATCTTTATTCGTTAATTGTAGTGTTTCTTAAAAGTGTTAATCTTTAAACGATCTGAAACCAACTGAGGATGATAGTTCAATAATCGAAATGCTTATTGAATTTTATGTATCTTCTTTATTATTTATTTTTATTTTTGTAAACAATTGTACGCTTTTTAATGTATTTTATTTCAGTAATCTTTCAGCTTAATTAATTATTTATATTAGCTAATGATTCATTACTGTAGTATTATTGTGCTTATCCTCTTGTTTTTTATCTAAAGAAAATTAATTGGAATATCCTTAGGTATTAAAACTAAGGAAAACATTATTTAGTATCACTAAACGGTACGCTAAAGTAAATTATTAAAAATTACGTGAGGAAGTAGAAAAGAAGAAAGAAAGAAACTGCGATAATTGCATAGAATATACGTAATCTTTTAACTTTATTTTTATTTTTACAAAAAAAAAAAAAAAACATACTTAGAAAAAGCTTAAAAACAATTTTAAAAATTCAGATGTCCATGGAAATTTACCATCAACCCAACTAATGTATAAAGCAAATTTCTTTTATTCGATAACCCCTCAACCCTCCATTTGAAACGATTCTATAAATTGAGATTAAATATTGATGTTAACAAGCGTAATAAAGTTGTATAATTTCAATGCCCTTGTGTGTACTTTGCCATACTTATCGTTGAACTAAATTTAACTCTCTCTTTTTCTCTTTAGCCTCCGAAACAACCGTAAGGTATTACTTCAGAGGATGAATGAGGATGATATGTATGAATGTAAGTGAAGTGTAGTCATGTACAGTCTCAGATCGACCATTCCGGAGATATGTAGTAGTTAATTGAAAACCAACCACCAAAGAACACCGGTATCCACCATATATTATTCAAATCCATATAAAAGTAACTGCCTTTACTAGGATCTGAATCTTAGAATTCTCGACTTCGTTATTAGGTGATTTACGATGACTAGTTAACCACTAGACCGGGCCGGGCCGATGGGCTAAAATAAATTTATTTGCTTAAACTATATTGAAAATTATTTAAATTAATTTTTCAATATTTTTTATTATAAAAATATTAATCGCACGAAAAAACACCCAAAATCGTTTCTGATCAGATGCGCATTGTCTTATGCACCAACAATTTTCAATCGGAGTAAAAATCAAATTAACTTAAGAGTTTTGTTTAACATAAATTAATTTTTCGGAGATGTCTGAGCATACAAATATGTTTTTCCCAATTGCAGCAAGTAAATTATGATCATCTAATTACCTTTCAACGAGGGTATATTTCTGTAAATATAGAGCGATTGCGTTGATCTTCGTATAGTAGATATTAAACAATTGGTCTGAATCATAAGGATAATTTTTAAATATATAATAGCAATTTGTAGTAAACAAGTAGCGGATGTTAGAAACAATTATTTTTAAATCGATAAACTAAACCATTTTGTTACTCAATCAAATTGGGTTGTCAAATAAAATGTGCCTGAAAATCAGGATTATTTAATTAAAAGGTTTTGCAACGGTATTATTCATAAATAAAAAATATTGATAAAAACTGAAAGTTACGTTATTTATTTAAATTGAGGTTAAATTTATTAATATATAAAAGAATTTAGTTACTGAAATCAATAAATATGTTGGTAAAATGTTAACAGAAGCCAATCATCTTTGCTGAAATCTGGTTAATCATTTATATATTGTATTTTATACCAATAAATTATATAAAGAGGAAGAGTATTTTGTTTGTTTGGAATAAAAAAAAAACTACTCGATCAATCGCAACCAAATTTTTACCCATGTTTCTTGGCGTAACTGAGAAAAGTTTTAGATATATGTCGTCTCGAATATACATGTATTTATATATATGTAGTAGAGGAGATTTTCCGGTTGAAGCACAAACTTTAATGAACTGTGAGTCTGTAACACTTGAGCTGAGTTTGAACTGAACGATTCGAATCAGTCGTATGAATGAATAATATTACAAAAATAATATAAGTAAATTTACATTAAATAGATTATTATTAAATAAATTTTAAAAAAAATTGTTTAATAATAATAATAGGCTTCCAGTAGGGACTCGTGGGATGCTAGACCAATCACCACCATCAACTGGTAACAAACGGGATGCCCCTGGGGAGCTTTTTTTGGAGGTTCTATGGGGTGCTGTTATAATATCTCTGCAAACAATCGTCCAATTTACAAAATTCAAACGGGGTATGTGTTAATAGGTTGAAGGTTATTTTTTGCATGCATCAGATCACTCGTGATCTAACAGATCACGGTTATTCGGAAATTTATACTATTATATAAAGTTTGTCTGTTTGCTTATTATCGCATCACGTGAGAATCAACTGACCGATTACTTTCAAATTTGCAGGATGCATTCGTGTTAACCTAGGTGATCAACCGAGGCCTTTGCTCCCTTGAAGGTTATAAAAAAATTAAATATTCATTATTTCTTCGCCCGCAAAGAGGGTTAAGTTGTGAATTAAAAATATTCATTTAGGAAAAGATAGATTATTGTATTTCATTACATTATTATACAGGATGTCCCATATAAAACGTAACCCAACCTTATATTGGTAGGTATTGAAATAATAAAAAGGTATGTGTAAATGTAAATATAATTTTTATTATTACCATCCATTACCTTACGTTTAGAGTAAATGTTGGAAGTGGCCGCCATCTTCTTGAATACAAGCTTCAATTCTTTTTACAGCGTTTCTTGCAACTTTTTTCAAAGTTTGTAGCTGGATATTTAATACAGCTTGTTCAATAATGACTTTCAATCGTTCAAGTGTTCGTGGTTTGTTGCTGTAGGCTTTTTCTTTGAGGTAACCCCATAGTAAAAAATCCGCCGCAGCCAAATCTGCCGCAGCCAAATACGCCGCAGCCAAATCTGGAGATCTTGGTGGCCACAAGCCTCGACCGATAACACGATTACCAAAGAATTCCTCAACGAAATCAGAAGTTGAACCTGCGTAGTGCGATCTCGCACCGTCATGTTGTAGCCAGCAGTGTCTGTCTTCCTCTTCCAAGAGTGCAACTGAAATAAAATATTCTGATATCGTTCTGCATTAATGTACTCGAAAAAAATAGGACCGATTATTTTCTTCCGCGGTATCGCGCACCACACGCCCAACCTCTGCGGGTATAATTGTTTTTCGTGATAAACATGGGGATTTTCAGCACTTCAAATTCGACTGTTTTGGCTGTTTACGTAGCCATCCAAATGAAACCGTGCTTCATCTGTGAAAAATAACGAATCCATAACATTAATTCCCTCACGCAGAAATCGACGGAACCGTTGACAATATTGTAGCCGTTTTTCTCTGTCGGGCTCAAGAAGTCGATGAACCGTTTGAATGCGATAAGGTTGTAATTTTAATTGTTTGGTCGCCTGATGAACAGTTGATTTAGACAAATTAATTTCAGCAGACAATTGTCTGATCGATTTATTTGGCGAGGCGAGTAATCGGTCTTTGATTTCAGTGACTGTATCTGTATTCAACACTGACGCAGATCTTTTGTGTTCCTTGTTATTAACAGAACCGGTCTCTCTAAATTTTGCAACTAACCTTAATACTGATGTTTTGTTAGGAGCTGGTTTATCTGGGTACTTATGGTGAAACAAATCTTACACTGCAACCTCTGATTTCGTACTGAAGTACGACTCAACAATGAAAACACGTTCATGTAGCGAAAACACCATCTTGTCTCTAGCAACACACTGAACGTTATGATTGCATTGTTGTTACTATCGGTAGTGTTCTACTGCGTCGCCGCGATGTTCAGATGTTGGATGAGTCCATTTCAGTAACGAGTAGGGAGTACGCTTGACTTTTGAAATTTCATGGATGAGTGATTGATGGGTTGCGTTTTATATGGGACACCCTGTTATTCTACCACCAAGGCAAAGAAATAAGTTAGGAATTTTTCGTCGTCAAAGGTATGTCTAGTTTAGTAACCGTAGTTACTATTATTCTATCTTTTGTGATTTAGTTTTTTTCCAGGTTTCTATAATACCTGATTCTTATAATTATCAACTATTAGTAATATTTTCACAACCATGAGGATAACGTACAGTGCGAGGGTCCAGGGGGTGGAACCCGCTGGATAGAAGGGAATAGCGACCGAAGCAAGCCCTGCGGGTGTCCAGGGCGCCGGTCCCCCTTGAAAATTGTGAATGGTGAGCGGAAACGTTTGTTCAACGGCCTTGGGATTGGCTCCGTGAGGCCCCGAGGAGCCCCTGAGGTAGTTCCAGGATTCGCCTGGACTGACCGCGGCCGTGAAGGTCCAGGTTCTGGCTAGATGGGCCTGCTAGTTCTTAAATATAACAAGCATATCATTACAGAAATTGTAGGAAAAGAAAGGAATGAAGTGATTTCTCACCGCCTTTTCCGCGTAACTAAATATACTGGATATATCATATCAGCTCTAAATGTACCATTTTCAATCTGTTCACTACAGGTGGTCTATTAGTGAACTTCATTATTTTAAGAAAAAGTATCTGTAGGGCATCTTTTAGCCCATCTTTTATTACAGTGAAAACTGTAATAAAGACTGTGGGAAATATCTAAAGCAACATATTAACGTATCTCTTCTTCCGTTAGTTTAATAAATGTTTATTGTAGTTTAATTAAATTCTTTAACATTTAATAAACTATCAAAAATTAAATAATTCATTAAAAATTATTTACAAAATAACTCAAAATGGTATAAAATAAAGCAAAAATAAAGGTCATTTGTTATAAATAAATTGGCTTGAATATATTGGTTGTATGTAAATGCGATAACCGCTGTAATGGTAAAAATGTAATTGATCTGACTTGAGTCACAAGTTATTCATGAATATGATATACCAATCTTGAAGAATAATAAATACCTCATTGTTGGGCTTACCAAACAAAGTGATCATCCGTTAACTTCACTGAGACAAACGTTTGGTAATTTGAAATGGAAGTTTTTTTAAATTTATAATTATATTCTGATGTAATTCAGTCTTATCTTAAACTATTTGTTTAAAATGTATGTTTTTTTTGTATAAAAAGTGAAACGCGTATAATTGGTTTATGATTTATAAATTAACAATTTATATTTTTTATTTCATTAAAATTATTTATACTTTTTAGAAATATTTATTGACAATGATTTTGTTCATACAAGAATTAGCTATGCTCAGTGGGTATTAAAATAAATTATAAAACAAGAATATAATATCAAAATCAGATTAAAAAAAAAAAAAAACGATTACTTAAAATCGAAAACTTGAGTCCATTTTGTGAATTTAAAGTAAAATAGTAGAATATACTGAGGATGTGTAAAAAGTAATTACTAAATTAGAAAAAATAATTAATTTCCAGTCTCTGTGGCAGAGTGGTAGCGTTCCATCCTTTTATCTGGGAATCTAGATTTGAATCCCGGACGAGTTTGGCTGTTTCCATACGCTAAAAATTCCATATTCATATTTCCATGGACAAGCTTTCCTGTGGGTAATTAATGCGTCAAGAAAAAGAGACTGAAAAATAGACAATATTTTTAAACAATGTACAACGATTATTTCTAATTGTATCTGATAGAATAATAGAATATAAATCGTTATCTTAATATAAATAACTATAATGTCGTTTTAGGTAATCCAAATTCAAAGCTTGAATTTAGCTGCAGAGAATTCCATTATCCACCTAATGCATCCTTCATAAATAATTTTATGTTTCATGTTAAAAATGTGTTTTACAAAAATATTTTTAAATGATTATTGGAAATCAAGTTATTAAACGCGGAGGAATGACAGCCTTAAATCAGAGAAAATAAAAATTCTTCCGCAGTTCTGCGTAAAAAGACAAACTTTTCATTATTTTATTATGTTTCCACGTCCCACCTTTTTTCCTTGATTAACCTCCGGGAATCACCGTCAGGTATTACTTCAGAGGATGATATGTATGAGTGTAAGTGAAGTATAGTCTCTTCTAGACTCAGGTCGACCATTACTGAAATGTGTGGTTAAGTGAAACCCAACCACCAAAGAACACCGGCATTCACGATCTAGTATTCAAATCCGTATAAAAATCACTCCCTTTACTGGGATTTGAAAGTTGGAACTCTCGACTCCAAGATCAGCTGATTTGCGAAGACGGGTTCACCACTAGACCAACCCGGTGGCTTCACGTCCCAACTTGCAGCATCATAACGAACCACGCTACTAATTTTCCCCGTTCAAATTTTTTCGATTTTAAATTGAGCGTAACAAGATGGGCTCAACTAGTTTTTATAATATTTTCACACCGTTTAATTCAAATGAACTACTACAGCATATCTAAATTTAAACAAATGGTTTTCATACTCCTCAGCTCAAAACGTAAAGAAAATTTATTTTCACCTTTCACTCCCACCGAAAGTGAAAGTGAGTTTCACTTCCACGAAAGTAGTAAAAAAATTCTTGGAAACATAAAAAGGAAAATACAGAGGTAAATACTAGAAAGTAAATAAGCAGAAGATGGTGAAAACTTCGAAAAACCGATGAACTTCACTAGATCGTAGACAAACTATCAAATCCGATTAGGGAATGAAGACTTTCCTTCAACGAACACTTAATGAGAATGGACGAAAATTATTGATCAAGGAAATTATTGATGATGGAAATACAACTATAAAGTGGTTTGAACTGGTCAAAGATATCTAAAAGAAGAAGTGAAAGAAAAACACGAAATCACGAAACAAACATGTATAAATAAAAACTCAAAACTTGTGATGATATCAGAAGAATCAAGAAACAACAGAATGCCAATAAAGGCATTAAGAATACCCATACAAAATGAAAAAAATAAAGGGAACAAAAGAAAAGAAATTTCAATAAATTAAATTATTTTTCATAGTCCTACAGAAATCGGTGTCGATCCAAAACAAAAATTATTTTCAGATAGTGTATTGCTTTATTATATTTATTCAAAGTGAAGTTTTATCATGAATATTGATGAAGTTAATTTTCCAACTATCTAAATCCTTTTTATTTACGTTCTTAAAACTATAGTTTTTAATGATTACACAATTATTTCTGTGACCGTTATTAAAATAGTTTTTTTAAGTAATATTGGGCTAAATACGATTTCTCTCATCTTCTGCCTAATTTAACTCTCAAATAATTTTTATATTTAAGTTTAAATTTTTCTTATAATTTGCTTTATTTATTCTAAGTTATAATTACTGTCATCATAAATCAATTTAGTTGCTTCAATATGTTTAATTTTCTCTTTAACATTTCTATGAAGAGAATCGAATAGTTGCTTAGACACCGCAATAGAAATGTGATTTTTTTAAAAACATTTTTCACTTTGTTCGGAAAGTTGCTGTGCACTGGTATTGTAATGACCATTAAATTTCTTTAATTTTTACTTTGTATTTTTATTTCATTATTTTGTAGAAACGGATTACAGTAACTGGAATAGCATATAAAACGTGTTGAAAATGACCTCTTCCAATATCAGTACGACACTGTACACGTTTCAATTTGTTTTCAAACAATTTTAACCAGCTTATGTATTAGAATGTTTTGTACGTAAGCCGTTATTGCGGTTTTTAGTTCGTCAATCGTGCGTGGTCTGTTGCGATACACTGCATGTTTCGTTGCCTCCCCGTAGAAAGTAATCTGGGGAAGTCAGATCGGGTGATAATGCATACCATTAACCCCTCGAAATGATTCGTTCACTAAAACTATTTCGTAAAAATTATTGACCTTTTAGGTGTAAGTGCCGTGGCGGTATCTTGTTGAAACCGATTGTGATTGATTTCCACTTCTATTAACTAACTAATGAAGTTTGTTAAAACAGCATAATAACCATCACCATTAACTCTATTTTCAAAAAAATATTGGACCCATAATGCGCGTTCTACTCACACCGACCCATACACCAATTTTCGCTTCGTGTAATTCATTCAGGATAATTGTCGACCACAGTCGTGTATTTTGTGAATTAATATACTCTGCCAAATGAAATTACTCTTGATCTGTAAAAAAAAAGAAAGTAATTTCGAGGATACTTACAGAATTTTGGTCAATAAAACGTTTAAACCATTGACAATAAATTAGTTTTTTGGCATAATCTGAAGGTTTCCGTTCTAAAACACACATTACTTTGTAGGGGAAAAGTTTCAGTTCTTTTTTTTTTACAGTTTTATGTGCGGTAGCAAGTCCAATATCTTGCTACTGTGCTAGAACTTTGATGAACTTTCGATCATAGCATCCAAGAGTAAAATATCAATCAGCTTTATTCGTTTAGTTAATGTGGTCTTCCAATTCGATCAGCGTCTTTAACAGAGCCTGTTTCCTGAAATTTTTCGATAAGGGTTTAAACTGCAATGCAGCGAGATAAAGAAGTTTTGGGAAAACTTGAGCATTTCTCGCTACTACTTATTCCAGTAATCGAAACAATACGAAACGAAACCTAGCACATTCGATCACAACCCAACAACTGACGTCTTGAGTTTGTTACTGAGCAACACCTAACGAACTGACAGGGCAATCCATCGAACGCCGAAAGAACACCACATAATTCCAGTGCATACTTTGTAATGACTTTTCAAATTTTTCTACATATATAAATGTGATGTGGATACCACATGCTTTCCTTGTACGCTTATTAAATTACATTTACACATTTTTAAAATTACATAAAATTTTATTTCATTAATAACTTCCGGTATTTTTTCAATATATATATTTTTTAAATTATTATTGAACTATTCTGTATTGTAATTTTATTTTATAATCAGACGTTCTTAATTATTAATAAATAAATATATTTAAATTAAAAAAAAGGAAATGAAGTCTGATTCGAACCGATGTGCCTTCTTTTTGTAAGATCCAAATATTTCATTAATTAAAATTTTAATTTGGTTGTAACTCTGGAACCAATGAAAATAAGTACCACTTATGATAGATTGTTGAAAAGCTCTCAACGAGGACGTATTACTACAGTAAAGAAAAAGTCCAAAATCCAATTTTTCATTCTATTTTGGGCATTTTTGAACACCTTTGGTTCAATCGATTGCAATCAAAAGAGGTGGTGCACAACTAGAACTTACAAGAGTCCTAAATTCAAAATTTCAACATCCTACGGCTAATTATTTTTGAGTTATGCAGATACATACGTATGTTCAGATGTTAATCCGAAATTAGTCGTAACGGATCCAGGGATATTGAAAATGGATATTTCCGTTGAAATCTGAAAACCGAAATTTTAGCGATAGCGATCACAATACTTCGTACAAGGAAGTAAAACTTATTATTATATAATTAGGCTAAAGCGTTATGCTTGTTAACCTTAGACAAGTGAACATATTGAAAAAAGAATACAATACAGTATCAAACGAAAAAAGAAAGAAAAAAATTAAGTGAATACGCCACTGAGAATCCAAAAGGCAATGAAACTACACTACAGTCGATCGGAATTTAGCTATGTTATCCTGTAGTATCTTATCCAGTCGAGTGTTAGAAACTCCAATAAATGAGCACTAAAAACGTCTTCAGGCAGTAGGTTCCAAAGATTAAACATTTTTATTGAGAAGAAGTGTTGTTTTATATTTGTATGTAATCTTTCCTTAGTAAGTTCAAACGTGTGACCGCTAGTCCGAGTGTCAAAATCTTTTATAAAAAGTGAAATTGAAATTGAATAGTGCCCCGTTTAAAATCTTGAATGTTCAATGAGTTCTCTACAACAATGACGATATGCCAACGTTGAAAAATCCAATGAACGTAGAAGATCCTTATACGGTATTTGTTACAAAGTGGGAATAAGCTTAGTCCACCTTTTCCAAACTGTCAATATCTCCCTTTATATAAGGATTCCAGACTGCAGCAACGAATTCCAATTTGGGATGGAAGAAACTAGTGAAAAATTTTAAAAATAAATTTTTCGGCATTTGTTGTAAAGCCTTCAATATTTTTCTATGCATTTTTTTCTGATCTTGTTTAATTATCATTATGTTATTTTGATGCAGTATAACCGTTGAATTAAGTTATATCATTAATAAAATTCATTATTTTAGATTCATCTTCCAGAAAAAGTGATACTTTTGCTTTGGTTTAGCTTTCTAAACCAAAGCATTATAATCTTGCATCGTATTATTCATATTACTAATTATTATTACGTTTTTTTTCTATTTGATGAACCGCGGGACTCGAATATGTCATTTTACTCATTTTTTTAATGTACCTTTACGAATCGCACCGCTAGATAGCAGTATTTGATAGTACTAGGTAGCGTATAAAAACTTGATAATGTACTTGAAATAATAAAATAAAAAATATACTACAGCTTGTTTTAATAGTAAATGCTGTTATGTAAATGCAAGTACTGAATATGAAACAATTTTTTTAATTCCCATCACTTCTCTAAAAAAAAATAAAAGGATTAGTTTACAAGAGATTATACTGGTTTTATTAAAAAAGGAATAAATAAAACAGAAATAAATTCTATTAGTAAAATCGAATTTAACTATAAAACTTGAGGGTTACTCGTACAAAGTAATAAGTGCTTTATTACATCACCCATTTTCGATTCGTAAGGTCATTATACGAATTTTATTAAAAAAGGAAAAATATGGTATGAAGTGAATGATATGACTATCAACAAAAAAAAAAAAAAAAAAAATTGGCCGTGAAATTCAATATTTTTGTTCTTAGGCAATGAATTTTAATAATAAATCCATAAGATACCGTACGGTAAGAGTCTCGCAGATATCATTTCTTCCGCTCAAAAAACAAACATTTCTGTAAAGTTAATAAACTGTTTTTAACAAAAAGATACTACTGATATCAATAAAGGTAAGACACTACTACATTTTTTTTTTTTTTTTTTTTTACTTTTAAGGCCGCAAAGGACCACTTTAGTCCGAATAATTCGTCCTTTTTGCCGATCTTTTGGCCTTTAAGTTCTTAGCTTTTACTTTCTCCCAATATTTAGTCATTCTTAATGATCTTGCTTTACGATCCTCTTCTGAATAAACCCTTTTTGTATAATTAAAAGTTCTTACTTTAAAGTTGGTATTCGGATCTTTAATAACAAATTTTAATTTTTCGGATTTATTAAGTAAATCTTCGTAAGTCAAATTTAATTCCTGCATGTCTTCTTTAATTTCTTTGATCCATAATGGCGGATTTTTTAAAGACCAAAATTGATCGATAATTCTCTTTGTAATCCTATCCTGCGGTAATCTTAACAAGTGTGCATAGAAAGAAATTCGCTTCTTTTTCATAGTATCAATTAAGGATTCCAAGTTTTCGTACAGAAATTTATTAGGCAGTAATCTGTACTGATTTTCGTGTTTATATTTTTTGTTTATGCAGGTTCTAAGAATCCTGCGTTCAACTTTAAGCAAAGGTTCAGTCCTATTTTTCTGATTTAATCTAAATAAAGTCTCGTTCGCGTAAGTAATTATTGGTTTACCCACAGTTTTGTAATCTCTAATTTTAGTGTTAATCGAGAGCGATTTTTTGTTGTATTTTTGGTTACTTGTAGCACTTTAAATAATTTATTAAGTCTTTCAGTCCAATTTTATTTTTCGTTACAATTACAAGTAATGATCTCCAAGATATTTAAATTTTTCTACAAGTTCTACTTTGTTTCCATTAACATTCACAGAATTAATAACTAAAGGATCTATAACCATCATTTTAGTCTTTTTGTGAGAAATTAAATTTTTAAATTTCGTAAGACACTACATTTATATTATCAAAATCTGTTATTAATTTAAAAAAAAACTACATGTTAAATATATGTAATAGACAATAGATATACAATAACAGATAATAAACAATGTTTAAGCGTTCCATATAATAAGTAAAAAAAAAAAAAAATTGTTACAAAGCTCTTACATTTCATTTATTAAACAACGAATAATCATAAGAATAGTATTTCTGTAAATGTGATATGTGTTACATGTATATCAAATCGGGCCGGTAAGAATTTTGAAATAAATTTTTATTTTTTTTTGCTTAACGCGTAAACATTATTCACTATGTATTATGTTATATCTATTGTCTATTACATATATTTAATATGTACTTTTTTTTTTAAGAAAATTCTAAATTAATAACAGATTTTGATAATAGAAATGTAATGTCTTCCTTTTTGATATCAGTATCGTTTTGTTAAAAACAGTTTTATTGTATTACAGAAATTATTGTTTTTTGAGCGGAAGAAATGATATCTGCGAGACCTTTACCGCACGGATTTCAATTTCTTTGTATTCTTTTTCAATACATACACAAAAAAACTTAATTATAACACATTGTATAATTTTTTTTTTACTACAAAAAACTGTGAAATATGAATTATTTAGTAACTTACTCGTATTATATTAACTGCAGTTTAATTAATTAATTTCAGAATTAGGAAAAATTCATTTTGTATACATCATCTGTAAAGGAAAATATCTTTTATGGTGAAAAATATGAAAAATATATATATATTTTTTTTCTTAAAACTGTTAACTTTATGTGATAAAAAGAGCTGTTGAGAGTGTATGTTATAAAAAGTAACGAGTTTTGTCAGTAGGTTATGTTGGTTAATGTTTTTGGGGAAGGGAGATTGGTATAAGGAAGATTGGTATTATTCTGGTAGTTTGAGGCACCTACAAGGAAGAAGAATGTTTAAAGTCATCAGTAGCACCTGTTTCTGTCATCTTCTTGTGTGTCCATTAGTTTTACAATTTTATTGTCCTTTTCACATTTCTTTATGGTATACCACTTGCTTCTAACCTAACTACTCATTCCTAAATGTTAGCTTAAAGCAGTAAAATAAAATGGATAAAGTTTTAACT
The DNA here is from genome assembly GCF_047948215.1 of Lycorma delicatula. Classification (NCBI taxonomy): domain Eukaryota; kingdom Metazoa; phylum Arthropoda; class Insecta; order Hemiptera; family Fulgoridae; genus Lycorma; species Lycorma delicatula. The sequence continues at coordinate 68,209,998 of NC_134464.1, read as the reverse complement.
TTATATGTATCACCCCCCCTTCAGCGAACAACCACACACATACAATGAATTCTCCTTATTTTTAACATCGTGTAATTCGAATAATTATTTTTCCCTTTTCTCGCTTTCCTAAAAAAAATATTCCCTGTTTTTAAATTATCTAATGCTTTTAAAATTGTTTTATAATCAGAATAACAGATAATAATCCATATATAAATAAAATTTTCACCTATTTTTTTGTTTTATTGTTCTTAGAAGATCTTACTTAAAATATTGAGAAAATAAAAATACGCGAAGTCTTTTTTAAACTGATAATAATTTTCCTCATTTATACACGTATTGTAATCGTCGGAATGTAAAGAAATAACCGTTTAAAAATTTAATAGGCTCTTACGTATTGTAAAAAAAGAAAGGAACAAGAAGTAAACAATCTTTTGTTGTTTATTGTTTACAATTTTGAAAAGGAGAAAAATGATTTGCTTAAAATATTTTTTTTTTTAATGCTGTTTACATTTCACATGTTTACTTGCTCACTGATTAAGCTTGGAAGATATAATCTTTTTTCCTATTTTGAATATTTTTATTATAGTCGTATCAACAATTAAAAGTCATTAGCGACTTATCAGTGTAATAATGAAACTTACCGGTAAATCTGTAGTCTTCAATTCATTCAGACCGACCATTCCTGAGACGTGTGGTTAATTAAAACCAACTACCAAAGATATCCACGATCTAGTATACAAATCTGAATAAAAGCAATTCATTTTAATTGGATTTGAACCTGAAAACTCTTATTCGAAGTCAGCTGATTTATGACTACGAGTTTACCATTAGATCAATCCGGTATAGTTGAAATGGAAAATTTTTTCGGCTATTATTCTCTAATTATTAAAATTTATATTAAAAGTTTATGATTTTTAGATACACCTGATTATTTAGAAAGAATTCTTGAACATCGTATATTAATTACTCCCATAAATTTAGTGCAGAATGCATAAAAAAAAAGTTAAAATATTCACTACGTTGCTGCTAAGTATAGCAGTATAAAACATTCTGGGTTGCCTGCATTACAGGCGAAAATTACTAAACATAATACGTTGTAATTGATATTTATTGGTGTAATTAGTCGTACCAGGCAGATTCACTTGGATGTTGTGCTCTGTGCGGTGGCCCATCGTGACCCGTACTATCTTTTACACTCGGTAAATATTGTTACTACACCCTTGCAACACTAAATCAAATATATTTGTAATAACTATATATATATTTTTTTTAATCTAATTATTAACTATTCTCATATTTATTCATTTTATTTCAAACGGTGACAGCTCATAGATGAAATGATTTTGTTTTATTACTATGAGGTAATGATGAAACGTTTCTGCACCTTGAGGGGAATTGAACCAAAAACTACCTAATAGAAGGCGGAGAAATAAGGGAAATAAAAAATAATTAAATAAATAAAAAACTGAATACATTAAGCAATTGTGCCTTTGTAAAATTTCTCATTTTAATATATTTAAACAAAGCAATTTTTTTCTTTTTTTAAATGGAATTGATTTTCTTTTATTTCTATTTTAACATATCTAACATAATATTAAATTAAAATTTACATTTCAGAAAATAAGTGATTAATCTTCCATTCCATATTCTATATACGTATCGAATAATATTTAAAAAAAATAAAAAACTTACAGATTTGTTTGTAATAACTGTAAGGTAATGTTTGTTTTTTAAAACCTTTTTTCCTAATCAATTTTGAGGTAAAAAATATAAAAAAATGGATCTTTTTTGGAATTCCCTCACACCAAAAAAAGACACTTCATTTTTTAATCAGTGAGCCAAAAATCGATGTATTTTTAATATCCAATAAGAATTAGATGGAATATGCACGTTTCAAAATAATAGGAAATATTGATATTAACAATAACCAGGTTGAAGAAATAACCCGATAACACACTAACATGCTGTTTTATAACGGTTATTTAAAAAATTCTCTATATATTAACATATTTTACATATTAAAAATATAAGCATTATTGCTTATAATTATAGATCTAAATTATAAATATAATCAACCAAACTTAATCTACGATTGCTTCGATTGCTAACCTCGACTAATTAACAGTAATGTTTTGATTATTTAAATAATAAATAATTGCTGGAGTCCGTGGCGCGAATGGTAGCGTCTCGGCCTTTCATCCGGAGGTCCCAGGTTCGAATCCCGGTCAGGCATGGGATTTTCACACGCTACTTGTCATTCATTTCATCCTCTGAAGTAATACATAACGGTGGTCCCGGAGGTAAAACAAAAAAATAAATAATTTCAATAATTACTGAATTTATTAAAAATTTATTAATCAAACTTGTACTACGCTCGCTTCACTCGCTAACCTCGAGTAATTAACAATAATGTTTTGATTATTTAAGTAATAAATAATTGCGATAATTACTGGATTTATTATTTAAATATTCAAAACATTACTATTAATTAGTAAAGTTAGTTAGGTTAAGTTTGGTTAGATTATATTTATAATTTTAGACCATTGGTTGGTCTAGTGGTGATCTTCCCAAATCTTGGGCATCTTTGGGCATCCCAAATCTTTGGGCATCTTCCCAAATCAGCTGATTTGGAACTCGAGAGTTCCAGCGTTCAAGTCCTAGTACAGGCAGTTATTTTTATACGGATTTGAATACTAGTTCGTGGATACATGTGTTCTTTAATGGTTGGATTTCAATTAATCTCACATCTCAGGAATGGGGTCGAACTGAGACTGTACAATACTACACTTCATTTGCTCTCAAGTACATATCATCCTTATTCATCCTGTGAGGTAATAATATCTGAATGGTAATTCCCGGAGGCTAAGCAAGGGAAAAGAAAGATTATATTTATAAAGTAAATAAATATAAATGGTTATAAGAATGGTAATATAAATGATTATATCTGGTTATTGGGTTGTTTCTCCAATCTGGCTATTTTTAATATCAAAAATTCTTGCTATTTTCAGTTATCTCCAATAACTGAAATTGTGAATTTCTCCAGGTGAATTTTTATTTTTTATTTTGAAACATGCATATTCCCACCTAATTCTTATTGAATATTAAAAATACATCGATTTTTGACCGATTGGATAAAAATTAAGTGATTTTTTTTGGGGGTGGGAATTCCGAAATAGGTCCAAAAGGACTTTCCCTCCTCCCCTTGATGATATAAGAGGTGGAGGAACCCGATTTACGGGCGCCGAAGCAGTTTCGGACTCGCTAACAGGTTCTGCAAGATGATATTAGATGCGTATGTATTCCTGTGCACTACCGATTAAACCTCCATTCCTGGCTCTCCCTTCCTGGTACAGCTGGTGTGCATTTCATCAGGAAGGGGGTAATACGCCCACACACACAATCAAACACCACACAGAAAGTGGTGTTTGATTATACAGTATGTATTAAAAAAGAGTAATCCGATTTTAAAGAGATATATTCCATAATAAAGATGTGTTAACAATTACAAGACATTGCATACTATTCAGAAATGTTTTAAATTTTACTAAGTTATAAACGTACTACATGATGTAATTGCGGTAAAAACCAATCGTCTTCCACATCAACGAACAGCCTATTACAGAAATCTTTACGTTTTCTCTTGTCAGTTACACGAAGAGTTTACCAGTTGTAATCGGTCTGTTTTGAAATACAAGCGTCGTCCTAACACACCAAAAAGTCATATGAGAGATCGTATGTTCTAGGCTAGCGTGACGATTGGACTTTTCCGGGCTTTGTTGTAAAGCCTCTTGAATTGGTTGTACATGTTCTAAGTGTATGGTCGCCTGAACAATCCTGAAACGCTATCGAAGCAGAACCGTTATTACGGACTTTGTTATGCTAAATTGTGTCGAACACAAAACCCCTTTTGTGGCATAGACGCCATGTTATTTAAGTCTGAGATTGGCGTATGTTTGTGTCATATTATTGCAATATGCCGGCTGGTATTTGAAAATTTAGTACGCGCAAACGATGCTTCGTTGACCATGTGTTTGGTTTATGGTGTATGCGTTTGAAATCAGGTCATTCTTTCTGAAAACTCTACTTTATGATAAAAATTGTTACAAATTTTCTTTAAAAATTATTATTGTGGAAATTGTGTTATTTTTAAGCTTCAAAGATAGTTTAAATAAAACAATTTTTTTACACTTCCAAAACCTATTCAGTTCTGAAAGTTGTTGAATATTCGCACTTTTCCAGAAGGATAAAAAATGGCATTATGCCAAAAAGTGGCATCCAATTATATGGAAATATTTCAATTATACGGCCTAACATCCCTGATGATATATTTTTCAATTTCTAGGGACTGTTTGTTATTAAACAGTTAGAATCATTTATTTAAAAAACAAAAAAGGATTAAAAAACAAAAAAAAAATGTGATGTGGACACCACATGACTTCCTTGTACGCCTATTAAATTTTATACATTTTTTATGTATTTATACTTTTTTTTATATATATTTTTATTCTTTTTCATTTATTTATTGTAAAATCTTTTTTACAATCACAGGATAACAATTATTAATAAATAAGTAGATTTAAAATAAAAAAAGTGGTAGCGTCTCGGCCATTCATCCGGAGGTCCCGGTTTCGAATCCCGGTCTGGCATGGCATTTTTTCACGCGCTACAAATAATTCGTCTCACTCTCTGAAGCTATACCTAACAGTGTTCTCCGGAACACTGTTAAGTATAGCTTTTTTTCTTTTTGCTTAACCCGTTGGTTAGCAAAAATAAAAACAAATTTTTAAACGTTAAAAAAAAGGAAATGAAATCGGATTGTCGATTCCTCTTATAAGATCCAATTCGAACTTGCTTTGTATATTCCCGGCAGAAAAACCGTCGTTCACTATAGAATTTTTTCGTCGGCGAAGGGGAGAGGAAAATCTTTTTTAGGCACCATGTGGTCTCAAACCCCTTGCAGTGTGGGAGTTTTACTTGCTGGCAAGTAAACTCTCTTCCCCCCTCTTCGCTACTACTACTACTCTTCCCCCTCCCCAACAGCATAGAATATCGGGCTCACCTTACAGTATTATCACCCACCCCAAGTTTATTGTCTCCATCAACACCTCCCTTGGCTGGCCATATGCCTCCAACTTATTGTTTTTCTTGCATTTTTTTTTAGCTTCAACTTTGGGGAAGGGGACCTTGCCTCAAAGGAGACTTACAAGGAATTAACTCCTGATCATCTGCCAGTTTTGTTCGAATGTCTTAACTAACATCGTGATCACTGCATGCCCACGATCGTTCGATCTGCAGCGTAGTCCTAACGATGTTCTCTTGGATAAGCGCGCCAAATTCTCTCCTGTGCTGCAGAAATCGATCGCACATGAACACCACGTGTTTGCTGTATCTCCTTCCCCGCATAATTACTATCGCGAAGGGTCTCAGCGACCGCGCTTACAGGTATGCCTTAAATCACCCGTAACCAGTAAGAAACTAGATTATTCGTAACCCAGTTTCCCGTATTTTCGGCACAACCATCTCTAAAGCTACGGTATCAATCTGTAGATACATCTTCCTCCCCTCCCCACTTCAGAAAACAGATCTTTGATTTATACCGTAAATCTAATCATATTTAAAAAACTATATTTTCAATGAATTCATAAAATCTCTTATTTTTATAACATAGGTGCCCCAGCAACTCTGTTACAGTTTGAAAGAGTAGCAAATCATAACTTGTGCGACCAGTTTTCCTTAATTTTCTTTTTTAATTCATACTGTGAGAAGATATTAAAAATGCAAATAATAAGCTTGATTTTTTTTAACGTTGCAGATCATAAATTTGTAAAAAAGAGATTACATTACTTTTTAGTTTTATTCTGGGAAAAGCTAAAAATTTTATTTAAGGAAGGGCTAAAAATTATTTTTTGTAGGTTTATGATATCCAATGAAGCTCTTTTAGTTTTGTGGTGTCATTTTGTTCTTAGTAAATAAAATTATTCACACTTCATGAATACTATTAAGAGAAATTATTATAGAATTACCTTTTTTCCCCCCCCCCCCCAATATTTAGAAGAAATATACGTATTACTTTCGGTCGTACAGCGGATTGGTGGTGAAATTGAGTTTTCTTTACATTTTTAGATACAAGGAGTATGAAAATACCATTCACTTATATATATATATATATATATATATATATATGTGTGAGTGTGTGTGTGTGTGTGTGTGTGTGTGTGTGTGTGTGTGTGTGTGTGTGTGTGTGTGTGTGTGTGTGTGTGTGTACAAGGAAATTATATATATGCCTATTATAAAATATGTGGCTCGAAAATGCCCAAATCCGCCAGATCAGTTTCATTAAAATTTACTAGTACTGTAGTATTATATCAGAAGTTATGCATGTAAAAATTTGATGAAGATTGGCTGAGACGTTCCTGAGTCACGCTCAATCTAATATCGACAACAGACAACATAACCTCAATTTGAGATATTCTTTTCTGTCGCACGGTGGGATTGGGGAAAAAAATGAATTTTCTTTACATTTTGACGTATGAAGTTTACGAAAATACCATTCATGTTTATAAAATTTTGTGGCTCGAAATACTCAAAAATAACATTCATATATAAAACTTTGTTGGTTAAAATTTTCCAAAACTACTGGAACAATTTCATTGAAATTTAGATATGCTGTAATAGTGTATCTGAAGTTATGCATATGAAAATTTGATGAAGATTGATTAATTCGTTCTTCAATTACGCTTAATTTAAGGTCAACAATAAACAACATAAACTCAAATTGAGATTATGTTGACTTTGTATTGGTGTATTTTTCATACGTGCTTATGCAACGAGTCATACCGGTGAGCGAGTTTAAACTTGATGCTTATGTATTTCATAAAATTACGTTTATTATAATTTAATTTTTTTATAAACGTTAAATTTATTCTAATATTAAATTTAAAAAAAAATTATACCTCTTTTAGTTTTTTCATTTAAGTTTTTCATATTTCCTGTGCAAAAAATTACACAAAGTGTAATTAAGAAAAATCGGTGTTCTTACGCAGTTCTGTGCAAGAATTTTTTATTTTTTCTAAAGCCAGATTAATTGGGTTCAGTAAAAATTTTAGAGAGGAATCTCACCACAAAAATATCTAGTTTGTGATCAAATCGGCACTTGTTTGTTAATGCTCTGAAAAGTTCTGTATCTTTTAAAAGTTTCTATCAAGAAAAGTAGTTATAAAATTAAATAGTTTCTGTTAATTGAAATGTTCTATTAAAAATGTTTTAATGATTGGTGAGGAAAAAATAATTGATTGATTGACATCTCAGACAAAGGATTGTATGATCGTCTGTGTACGTGTATTGCTGGATTATGATGGTATGCGGTTATTTTTACGAGCATTAAGTTATAAGTTAATGTTAACTTTATAACAATGTAGTTATAAAGTTTCAATTCTTTAGCTAGAACAAGTAATGAGTTGTTATAAATGTAGATTGACAACAGTTTAGGAGGAGGGAAGTACTCTACCAGCTAAGATAAGCTGCTTCCTTTGCTTGAGATGACCTATAAAAGAAGTTGGGTTGATTCTCTCTGTAAAAGCTTATATATAAATTTAATTAAATGACAATTTTAGAGTAATTACATTTAGTTCCGTTTCTTTATTTTAAACGATATTTTTAAATTTTGTATCTGGATTACAACAGTTTGTTTCTGATCCTTGCCATAATAACGTAGTATTTGAGCAAACAATTTTATTAAATTGTAATCCGTCCATTAAATTTATTATCCAAACCTATTTAATGACATTAGATAGGTTTAGCTTGTTACTGTAATCTATAATATATATTAATATTTTACGCGGTGTATATATTAAATTATGTTGTTTTTTTTTTTTTATGAATAAATTTACATCTTATAAAAGTATAAGTATACATTCATTGAAGTAATGTACCTTTTCGACCCGATGTTTTTCCTTTACTTATTTAGAAAAGCTTACAAAACAACCTCAACAACTCTGACAAGGAAAAAAATTCGACTCCATTTTAGCGTACCTCATTTTAACCCGTCGTCGTTGACTCTAAATCCCCTTTGGCGACTCCAGTTCCTTTCTATTTGTCACTGACACAGAGAACGAGAGAGAGAGTGAGTGAGTGAGTGAGGAGGTCACCTGCATCCCAATCTGTGTCCGGTAAAATTAATTATTTACGAAGATCTACTGAAATTGCTTGTTTGTGTCATTCAGTCTTACTTTAAAAAGGTTTTCTCTTGAAAATGAGACGATGGCAGTAGTTTGTAATCAATTATTTATTTATTGCAAAAGAGAATAAGGATGGATTGATTCATGTTCTCAGTTTTTTATTCAAGTTTTATTTATTATCTTTGTTTTATTCGCTTCTCTTTTTTAATTTTTCTTATTATTTTTATTTTTTTGTTAAACATATTTACTCAGACAATCATTAAAAAAAAATAATAATTAAACGTTATAATTATTACTATTTATTTTAGGTTGGATATAAAATACTGGTGACTCTTTAAATGGTTTCAAATGTTCATACTTGAACGAAAGTTAAATGTTTATTACGAATTAATATTAAAAGTACTTTTTAGAATCTACGGATTTTAAACATCTTTCTAAATTACAAGTCTTTAGCAGAAGATATGTTTATTCTTAGCCGTACAGTTGACCTTATTAAGAAAATAGGCTGTTGCTATAATATGCTGGGCGTCCCACGAAGAAATTTTCACGATATGTTCTGGTGGTTAAAATAATGAATAAGCTTTAAATAAACATAGGTCCGGAACCGTTTTGTTTTCGAATTACGGCTAGAAAAAAAAGAAGTCCTTCTGTAATTTGTTGGACCCAATCTAAGGAGTAAAGTTGGTGGTTTCTTATGAACGAGGGCTATTCAGAAAGTAAGGAACGTTTCCACCTGACGCCGCCAGGCGCACGCCAATCGCGTATATATTGGTGTGCTCGTGCTTGGCACCTCAGTCAACGTCCAGCCGTGACAACGGAAACATCTCCGCACTGCCCGTTTTTTTATATACAAATTTGAAATGTGTGCTGCAATCGAAAATCCCGCCAGTTGTGAGGTGCGGTCTGTGATTCGTTTTTTTGTATTGGTTTTGTTTTTTTGGCAAAAAAATTAAAACCAATAGAAATTCATCGGGAACTGTGTGAAGTGTACGGGAACAACATAATGAGTGAAAGTTCTGTCAGGAAGTGGTGCATTCAGTTTAAAAATGGCCGAACAAACGTTCACGATAAAGAGAAGAGTGGACGTCCAAGCATTGTGACTGACGATCTGGTCTCCAAAGTTAACGAAAAGATTCGTGAAAACCGCCGTTTCACGATAACTGAGCTTTCTCTATGTTTCCCACAAGTTTCACGGACTTTATTGTTTGAAATTGTTTCACAGAAGCTAGACTACCACAAATTTTGTGCAAGATGGGTGCGTCACTGAGTGTGGTTGAGATCACAGGCGGCAGAATTCTATGACACAAAAATTTCAAAGCTTGTCCACCGCTATGATAAGTGCCTGAATTTTTATGGTGATTATGTTGAAAAGTAGTATTTTAGTCCCTCTTTCACATGTATATAATAAAATGTTTTTCTTGTACTTGGTTTTTTAAAATTCCAAAACGTTCCTTACTTTCTGAATAGCCCTCGTACTTTGAGCTGGGAAATAGTGTCAAACAGATCCAAGAGCTGTCAATCCAGTATTTTTTAAGGTAGCCGACATAAAACCAAAATTCAGTATCGAAAATAAGTTTTTAAGGTTTGTAGTACATCCCAACCCCGTAGGGGAAGACACCCTTCTACTGACGTTCCGGTTGCCACACCACCCCCCTTTCCTTGCCCTGTTGGGCTTTAACGGGAGTCGTCTATCGCCCTCTGACTTTTTACATCTCATTGTAATAAGCCAGGCCTCGTTGGGATGCCACCGATGCAAATGCCTCGGTAGACATTTGCATCGGTGATTAAATAACTCAGCTTAGACCTCGTCCGGACATCTTGAATGTCCTACATCGTCACCCTCTGAACTAGCTAACCGAGCTCGCGGAAGCGTGAACCCAGCGCCTAGTTCTACTTATTATGAGCCAATTTCGTGAATGTCTCGTAATTCAAGGCAAAATAAATACAACATACCACCCCAAACATGTTGATCGCAACAACGAAATTTAATCCTAGTTCCCTTAGTGAAACTCAGCTTACGCTTAATAAATCCCTGACTTAAGTTAATTATGGACTCCAGTTTGGTCTACCAGGGAGAGGGGATTGATCGCCTGTTCCCACTCAGCTCCATCGCAGAGTTTCGCGTGACCTTCACCACCATAAACCGTCGTCGAGATGCCGCTACACCTCATGGCTGCATGGTGTCCCATGCCCTTCGGCAGTGCAACCAGGTTTGTAGTACAGTAGCTTTGTTAAATGACTAATAAATGTGGAAGATTTAGTAAAATTTATAGAGAATTTAACTCTGACTAAATTAATGTAAATACAACCAATAAAAAGTTAATAAAAACTTTTAAAAATCGGTCTTTCATTGAAGCAAAACAAACGGAAAATAGACAAAATCGTATTTTTCTGTACCTAATAATCATTATTCTTAATACCGTAAAACAAAAAAAATAAAATACGTAAAACGATAAATTGTTACAGAATAACAAACCTCAGTTACGTTAACTGTTTGAAATTCCCTCCTTCACAATTTGCACAGCACTATGCCCGGCGTAAAATATTTCCGGTGGCTTTGGTAATTTCATTATTTTAATTGAGATAAATAATTGAGATACTTCTTAGTGTTTTTATTTCGCTTTTAGCGAACGTTACAGGTTTTTTTCTTTTTGAGATGTATTTTTAAGTTAATGAGTTTTAGTTTTTTAATTGTCAATTTTTAGCATTAAAATATATTTATTTACAACAAATATATCGTTTATAAATATTTCATGATAACGCGAAAACGTTTTTCGCCCAGAAAAAAAAAATCAAAATTTTCAACATCTCAGGATCGTTTCGTATAAAACTTTTGTAAGCAATACATTTGTAGATTACTCTAAATTACTCTATTTGACATATTTATTTAAATGACTTCAGAGTACGCACTATTTAATTTCCATTTTTAATAATTTGATTAATCGTTTAATTTTGAAAACAGTTAGATCGATTAAATTTAGGATACTCATAGGAAAATCAAGATATTTTATTTCTGTGATGAATCGTAAAAGACAGAAAAAAAAGTTTATTTAATAATCTGTTAATTTAACAATAAAACGTTAGTTATGGGTCACCAAAACCCGTTTCAAAATAAAGAAGAAATCTTTGCATTATATCATGTCTGTACAGTGGTAGTTTTTACTTCCTTGTACGAAGTAAAGGTAAAAGTATTGGGAAAATTTTGGTTTTCAGATTCAACGGAAATATCCATTTTGACTATCCCTGAATCCATTTAGACTAGTTTCGGCGTAACTTCTGTACGTATTTATGAATGTATCTTGCATAACGCATAAACGATTAGCGGTAGGATGTTGAAATTTTGGATTTAGGATTGTTGTAACATCTAGTTGTGCACCTCCCCTTTTGATTGTAATCGACTGAACCAATGGTGTCCAAAAAGCCCAAATCCCAGAAATTTGGATTTTGGACTTTTTCTTAACTGGAGTAATAAACCCTCATTGAGAGCTTTTCAAGGATATATTATAATCGGTGCTTATTTTCATTGCTTCCAGAGTGATAGCCAAATAAAATTTTAATTAATGGAATATTTGGATCTTACAAAGGGAAGGCACATTGGTTCGAATCAGTCTTCGTTTCTTTTTTAACTTTTTTTTTAGTTTAAATATATTGATTTATTAATAATCAATTTTTAACCTCTGATTTAAAAAAAAATTGCGGTAAATAATTCAGTAATAACAATAAAAAATAAATAAATAAAAAATATGAAAAAATATCAGATTATTAACGAAATAAAATTTTATGTACTTTTAATTTTTTTAAATGTGTGTGAGTGTGTGTGTGTGTATGTAATTTAATAGGCGTACAAGGAAGTCATGTGATATCTACATTAGATTTTTTTTAGGCTCCGGAAGCATCGATAGGTATTTCTTCGGAGGACGAGATGAAATGTCAATTTTGGAGCGTGTGAAAATGCCATCTCTGACCGGGATTCGAACCCGAAATCTCCGGATAAAAGGCCGACACATTACCGCTCGCAGTTTTTAGATTTATTCTTACTTTAAATGTAAATACATTTTTAAAAACTTAATTTTTAATTTTTTTTTAATTTAAAAAAAATTAAATTTAAGTTAACTTTAATAAAATCGAAACCTAGTAAACTTAACAGAATTTAGTAAAAAAGAGTCTCTTTAGTTCATCTTTGAAAATCAACTTTTAGAAGTGGGTTAGGAATTAAATATTAGTATATTTAATTAGTATATTAATCAGGAAAAGTATAGGGACAAGGGAAGCAATTTTAGGCCTCAGATTAATAGTAGAAGGAAGATTAAAGAAAAACAAACCAGCATACTTGGCGTTTATAGACCTAGAAAAGGCATTCGATAACGTAGACTGGAATAAAATGTTCAGCATTTTAAAAAAATTAGGGTTCAAATACAGAGATAGAAGAACAATTGCTAACATGTACAGGAACCAAACAGCAACAGTAATAATTGAAGAACATAAGAAAGAAGCCCTAATAAGAAAGGGAGTCCGACAAGAATTTTCCCTATCTCCGTTACTTTTTAATCTTTACGTGGAACTAGCAGTTAATGATGTTAAAGAACAATTTAGATTCGGAGTAACAGTACAAGGTGAAAAGATAAAGATGCTACGATTTGCTGATGATATAGTAATTCTAGCCGAGAGTAAAAGGGATTTAGAAGAAACAATGAACGGCATAGATGAAGTCCTACTCTAGAACTATCGCATGAAAATAAACAAGAACAAAACAAAAGTAATGAAATGTAGTAGAAATAACAAAGATGGACCACTGAATGTGAAAACAGGAGGAGAAAAGATTATGGAGGTAGAAGAATTTTGTTATTTGGGAAGTAGAATTACTAAAGAAGGACGAAGCAGGAGCGATATAAAATGCCGAATAGCACAACCGAAACGAGCCTTCAGTAAGAAATATAATTTGTTTACATCAAAAATTAATTTAAAGGTCAGGAAAAGATTTTTGAAACTATATGTTTGGAGTGTCGCTTTATATGGAATTGAAACTTGGACGACCGGAGTATCTGAGAACAAAAGATTAGAAGCTTTTGAAATGTGGTGCTATAGGAGAATGTTAAAAATCAGATGGGTGGATAAAGTGACAAATGAAGAGGTATTGCGACAAATAAATGAATAAAGAAGCATTTGGAAAAATATAGTTAAAAGAAAAGAAGAAGAAGGACAGGTAGAAGGAAAAAATTGTGTAGGCAGGCCACGTTTGGAATATGTAAAACAAATTGTTAGGGATGTAGGATGTAGAGGGTATACTGAAATGAAACGACTAGCACTAGATAGGGAATCTTGGAGAGCTGCATCAAACCAGTCAAATGAGTGAAGACAAAAAAAAAAAAAAATTTAATTGATATTATTTATAAATTGATGCTGCATGAAAATGCAGAAATTTAAAGAATTAAATGGGAGTTTTTAATTTAGCGATTAGCTAGTAGCTTGAAGCTAAAAATAGAAAAGCTTGTATGTTCAGACGTTTCTATGGTCGTTGAACTAAACTTTTGTTATGTTGAGTTTTTCTTTTACCAGTCACATAATCAGAATGAAATTTGTTTAGCGCTGTAGCTCTAGAAGGGGAAGTATTATAATCTGTCCAATTTGGGCATATGCGGTTTTCACCGTATCTTGACGTATTGTCACCTAAGGAATCCAAAAAACGGAAAGTTTTCCAGATGTTAATGCTCATATGTACGAGTGTGTATGTTCGATGTTGGCCTACAAATCATCTTATACTTTCAGAACTACTGAACCGATTTTTACCTAACTTGATCAGATTACTTCTATATATGGGGCATTGATGTCATTAAATTTTCAACTTAAATGGTCAAGAGAGTGAGGCTGAAGAGCTAGGTCATTCTAAGTAACTCGAGATTCGCCTAATTAATGTCATAAATTTCTTAGACACAATTGGTTAACAATTAAAAAGTAACAATATTTGAAAAAATAATTTGTTGCTAAATCGCACCCCCACCTTAAAAACTTTTTGTTGTCGTCATCTGCTATGTTGTGATGTCACAGGTGAACGGTAGAATTTAATAATTCAATAATATTTAAAGTGTAAAAAATATAACTCCGTCTGGCTGGGTCCCGAACTCGATCGTCCGGTTGACTTGGTACTTGATGCGTTAAGCCACATGGATATACTAGTGTTTCGCCCGTACAAGCGAATTTGTTGTATGTAAGTTGTGAAATTACATTAGTTTATTTAGTGCGGACCGTCGCCGCTGTACCGTCACACCCGTGCAAATAACATATGGTATACGCGCGCACTTTAGTTAGAATCATTGAATTAAATAAACGAAAAAATATTATATTTAAATAAAATGATAAATATTTTAAATTAATTTGTATTTGTAGACAGTAAATCAGAAACAACCCACAGTTGTAGGACTTTCTCGGAATGCGGCTTTAGCCGTGAGACGGGAAAGTCCTACAACTGTGTTGTCAGCTTTTTTTTTCTTTGAATTTTTCTCTCCCTCGGCCAATAAGAATACAAAATATTCCGTAATCTTTTTCAATATCTAGTGTATGATCATCTCTTTGTAGTTAAATTCCGTCAAAATATTCAGGATGTTTAATAAAGTTTCAACTATCTCTCCCAATTTGTTATATTTTGATATGGTATTTAAATATAATTAAAAAAGATTAAAAATAGTACCTTATTTATTCCAAAAACCTGTAATATAGCAGTACCATTTAATATCAATGAAGTTAATACTATACTACAGAAAACTGAACTAAATTATCGTTATGACTACAAACTGTTACTTGAAAAGTTTGAATAAAACGATGCAGTTTGATTTCGTGAATGATGGGGGAAAAGTGGGGAAAATGCTGCATTCTGATCGGGTAAATGGAAAACGGAGATTTAAGTAAACCACCAGAGTCAAACTCTAAGTAGAAGTCAGTTCAAAGGCTTTTATTACTTTTAATGCCTTTTTTGAAGTCGGTTTTCTTTTTTAATTATATTTTATAAGAAAAGACGAACTTCATTCCTTGTAATTTTATTCCATGTATTTCTTCTTTCGCTCTTTAGAATGTAATCTTATTTGAATGCTTAAAAAATACATTTTTAATTTTAAAAAAATATTTCTTTTGTAAAATCATTTCCATTTTTCTCTTTTTAATGGAATATTTTAGAAATTGATTTATATTTTAACGTAGTGAAGATGTATAATCTTAGTAGAAGCTTTCCCCTTTGTAATTAATAGGTACTTACGTGCCTTTTGAATAATGAAGTGATAGTATTTGAGTTGGGAGCAAACATTTCAAGTAAGGTCATATTTAGTAATTTAGAATTTTTCTTAATTTTTTTTTGACGGCTAGTAATTAAGATCGTACTAAAAAAGGTTCTAAAACAATTTTTGTAATAAAATAAAATAAAAAACATTTATTAGACAAATCGTTCGTTTGAACCGGACTTTTTTTTTATATAAAAAAAAGGAAAAAATTTCTCCTGATACGTGTTCAAATTATACTGTTATCCTCCCATTTAACACTAATAATTACAATTGATTTTCAGAAATTCTGGCGCTGTGTGAAATATTACTTTTAGCAGAAGTATATAACTGTAAAATTTAAAGGGAAAATATATTTTTAGAAATATATTGTGTAGTTATTAACAAAAGTTAAAAAAAGATATAGTACTTTACGTTAATAAGGAAATGTACTGTGTAAACTAATCTATAGATCTATTACCGTATTTATGAAAATACAAAAATCTGATGTGGACACCACGTGTAATTAAATTACATATACACTTTTTTTTTTTTTTTAAATGAAAAGTGCGTAAAATTTTATTTTATTAATAACTTCTCATATTTTTTTTATTTTGTATTTTTATTGTTATTATTGAATTATTGTTTATCGTACAATTTTATTTACAATCAGAAGTTAATAATTATTAATAAATCAATATATTTAAATTAAAAAAAAAGTTAAAAAAAAGAGGAGATGAAGTCTGGCTCGAACTGATGTGCCTTCCCTTTACAAGATCCAAATATTTCATTAATTAAACTTTCATTTGGCTATAACTCTGGAACCAATGAAAATAAGTACCACATAACATAAGTACCAGTGAGTGCTTATTACTGTAGTTAAGAAAAAGTCCAAAATCCAAATCATTTTGGATTTTGGTTTTTTTTGGACTTTTGGTTCATTCGATTGCAATCAAAAGAGAAGGTGCACAATTAGATGTTACAACAGTCCTAAATCCAAAATTTCAACATCCTACGGCTAATCGTTTTTGAGTTATGCGAGATACGTACACATAGACGTCATGGCGAAACTAATCAAAATGGATTCAGGGATGGTCAAAATGGATATTTTCGTTGAAATCTGAAAACCCAAATTTTTCACCATCACAATATTTTATTTTCTTCGTATAAGAAAGTAAAAAATAGGTCCCGAAACTGTATTTGTAGTTTTCGAGAAATCTTTGATAAAATAAAAAAAGATTGGGTTCGAAAAGCACACCCCCAATCGAATTTAAGGTAAAGTAACTTTGTTAGATGAACTTTCTTAAATTAACACACAGAAGCTTCAAACAAAAATTGTGGACAATTTGATTCTGGGTAAAATGGTATTAAGAAAGTCTACAGAAAACAAAAGTTTATTGAAAACAGAACATATTATTGTGTGATTGGTGGAAAATATCAACCACGTATGTGGGACTCGTAAACTAAACAAATACTGAGTTATTTTGAGACTGTTACGTGTGTAAAAAATGGTAGTTTACATTTGTTTGAGAGCATAACTCTTGAATTAGTGCATATCAGAATGAGAATCTTCAGGAGTTTACTGTGTACTGGGTGACTCTATAAGGACTTTATAAATATAATAGCATATAAAAATAACGAAATAACTTTAAAATTCGGTTGAGGTCTCATTTCATAGCAAAACACAAGTTTTGTCTCGCGTAGTTTCTTAGTACCGAATTTGGCCACCAGCGATTTCACTTGTATTGTTAAAAATGGATACATTTACTGGCCCCGAACGTGCTCGCTGTGTTTTTTTTTGTTCACGATTTGCAGTTAGAAACTATCGTTCAACGTATTTTACGTAGAAGGTACGGTAGAGAGACTCCTAGTGGGCACTCTTGGCATGAAACCTTCGTTGATACAAATTGTTCTTCCAGACAGAACGGCCCGTACTTCTTCCAGGAGGCAACCGTAAAAGTTATCGTTTACCTGGATATGCTTCAAAATTTTTTAATTCCTCATTTAGACGATGATGACCAAGATGGATGGCATTACTATCAACAAGACCACTTCACTACCGTCTATAAATCCGATATTTTTTGATACTCGATTCCCAGTTCGGTAGATTGGTGGTAAAGGTCCAATTACATGGCCATCTCGATCCCCAAATTTGATTCCACTAGATTTTTTCTTGTAAGTTTTCATTAAAGATAAGGTTTATATACCATCTTTGCCTGCCGATCTTGTTGAGCTAAAACTTCGAATTAACGTCGCAGCTGCAGAGGTTACGCCCAACTTGCTGGCTACAGTCTGGAATGAAATAACTTCAGGTGGGATGTATGTCGCATTACAAATGGAACCCATATCGAACCAAAGTGAATCCTGGGTGACAAAGTTGATAAATTTTTCTATGAAATTAGAACTCAACCGAATCTGTAAGTTATATCAATAAATTTTTATGTTTTTAAAAGTGTGAAGTCCTTTTTGAATCTCCCTGTATTTGAAAATGTATTTACATAGTATTAACAAATAACTCATACACACGGCGATCAATTTTTTTTTAAATTTTTGCCCAGCATTAAAGCATATTGTAGCATAATTAGATAACAAAGAAGGAAAACATAAATTAAATAAAGCGTACCCAAATATGTATAAAATATAAATTTTAGATAAAAACTCAATTTTATTTCATTAAAGATTACAAACCCTCTTGATATATTTATTTGTAACAGAATCCGTTTTTAAATACGTTTTCACTCGCTCTGTTTTAGCTATCAGCTTCAGAAAGTAAATTTCAGAGGTGGTAATTAAAACTGAGTTAGTGAATCATATTGATATTTCGATGGGCCGGATCTTTTACCTTTAAGATTTTAAAGGTAATATCCAGCCCATCGTATCATACTTTTAAGCTCGGTAATAGCAATCAGTTACTCATAAGATAGGTAATACGTCTGAGAAAATCGGTGACATAAATATTGTAAACTATCTTAAAAACTCAAAGGATGTGTAGCTAATCGTCATAAGGAGCATAAAATATATTTTAAAAATGTACTTATTCCGCGCCTTCATCAGTTATTCATTTACACCCGTTAAATTTTTATACACAGCATAATAATATGATAGGGATATTATGAGACACGATTAATAAAATTCTAAAGTTTGAAAATATCTCCATTTAGTATTATGTGAACTGTAGTAAAATCTAGATTAACAATTGCCATACGAAAGATTTATCATTTAGAATTCGTAGAGAATGGATAGGTAGGGGAGGTAAATAAACGCACAGGCACGCGTAGATTGATCATCATATACCTTTTTATAACAGGAGACGAGGTATAGTGACGTGGAAAAGGTTTACATATCACATGCAGTTTTTTATCGTGAAAAAAAAAATTGTATTCCTAAAGTTAATTTTCGGGGTATAAATGGTTTGTCAGTCATATGTCATACGCAGAAAACGCAGTGCTGATATATCTTTCATTTTTATTTCATAATACTGTGAATCGATAGTATATTAAAATAAGATTATATATTTCATTAAAAATAACTTTTGTTATAAAATATTAGTTTTATTTATCGTATTTTCATAACGTAGATTTTTTATTGTTATTATTATTCATACTTTTTTCGTCGGAGGAGGGGAAACCTTTTTTAGGCACCATATGGTATCAAACCCTATGATAGAGTGGGACTCTTCCTTGTGGTCTACCCATTAAAACCCCTCCCCTTCTATAACACGGAAGCCCGGGTCCAGCTTACGATATTATCACAGTATCCCATGTGTCTGATGATTCCATTTCACGTCTTCATTGTTGCCTCCACGTTTTTTTCCGCAGACCACGCATCTTTGCTTATCTTTGAACTCGTCCGGCCTTGTCACATTTGAAGTAAATTACCGATCGACCAAGACTTGCAAGAGTCTTGGTCGATCTGGAAGTCGAGAGTTCCAGCGTTCAAGTTCTAGTAAAGTTAGTTATTTTTACACGGATTTGAATACTAGATCGTGGATACCGGTGTTTTTTGGTGGTTGGATTTCAATTAATCACGTATCTCAGGAATGGTCGAACTGAGACTGTACAAGACTAAACTTCATTTACACTCATACATATCATCCTCATTCATCCGCTAAAGTAATACCTAAACGGTAATTCCCGGAATTTAACAAAAAAAGAAAGAAAGGACTCTAGTACTTAAGAAGAAAGGTGGCTAAAATCCCAGAAGCTGACGAAGCTTTGCTTCCTCCTCCCGTCTGGCGACACGGCAGCTGATCGACCGGATTCGGAATCTGCCCGTAGCATGGAGCTTAAACGAACAGCACCCGCGGGTCATTTTCTGGGAATTGCCTTCTGGAACCTATTTTTTATAATTTTTCGGATCAGATTTCATATAAAACCAGTAAATTTATCCCTTAATTTTGGTCCCAAAAATTACAGTCTCGTTAATTTTACTGAAGGTTCAGAAATACTCGCTAACGAAACGTTTCTGAACCTATATTTATTTGAATTTTTTTCTTTATTTTCACCAGTAGAACATTTCCTGAAAATTTATTACATTCTTCCTGAATCATCCTCCTTTCTTTTCCTGTTTAGCCTCCGGTAATTATCGTTCAGATAATACTTCTGAGGATGATGTGTATGAGTGTAAATGAAGTGAAGTCTTGTACAGTCTCAGTTCAGTCTCTCAGTCTCAGTTCGACCATTCCTGAGATGTGTGGTTAACTGAAACCCAACCACCAAAGAAAACCGGTATCCACCATCTAGTATTCAAATCCGTGTAAAAATAACTGACTTTACTAGGAATTGAATGCTGGCACTCTCGAACCGTGAATCACCCTAAAATTATAATATAATATAATTATATTATAGTTATTTTTTTTCATTTATAATTTTATCCCGCCGGTTTGGTCTAGTAGTTAACTCCAGTTAAGTTCAGTTGTTTAACAGCTGATTTCCGAAGTCAAAATTTCTGAGGTTCAAATCCTAGTGAAAACTAGATGCTTGTATACGGTTTGAATACTAGACAGAGAATACCGGTTTATTTTGGTGGTTGGGGTTCAATTAATCACGTTTCAGGAATAGTCGGCGTTAGTCTATACAAGGCTACACCTCATCTACATGTCATATTATCATCCTTTTCTCCTTGGGCTGTAGGGAGGGTTGCTTATTTTTCATTAGTTGAACTGATTTCAACATACACATTAGGAAAATAAAAATAAATAAAAAATTATAATTTTGATGTACTGTATGAGGTGATCAACTGTAAATTGAATAAAATTCTATTTTGTAAGGAATAAACAACAGAAACCAGCTTGAAGCACTGGTATACGGGTATTGTGACCTATAATTATTGATATGAACATTATATAATTTATTATTATCATCAAAAATAGTTATGCACGAGTATTATTATCTTTTAATGAAATCTGATTATTTATGTTTATTTTAAAATGTAAGGTGCTATATAATTCTTATTGATATATGTATTTTTGCATTGTTATTAAGCCATACTTAAATTAATGCTCTTTTTATATTTTTTAACTAGCAATTGATTATATATATATATATATATATATATATATATATATATATAAAATACCTTTTCCATTTGTATTAAAATATCATTATAATTTTATAATAATTTCAATTTATTAAAAAGAATAAAGAAATTTAAGGAATAAGAAATTATAAAAAGCAAAAATACATTATAAGAGAACAGGCAAAAGCAAGTTGTGTCTATGTTTGGATGTAATATAAAAGGAGAAGGTATGACGGCTGTGCTGGAGAGGACTGTTGGGGGTGATGGAGAAATCAATGATGGGGTAGGTGGCGCCTCAATGCGGGATGCTGTTCAACTAAAGTCACACTCGCGTTTATCTTTTCATCTTCAGTACAATTTTATTGATCTTCACTTCCTCATGAATGACCTGGAACCAATAACTATACATATATATAGAATTTTTTTTTGTCCCACCTGATTTATTTTTATCCTTAAGATATTTTTGTTTATGTATATGTACTTTTTTTCTTATATCGTCTTTTTTAAAAAGTAATTTTATTATCAATCCTTTTATTTTATCATTAAATTTAATAATATGGATTAATTTATTACTATACAATAATTGCAAAAAAGATAATAAAATTTTAATCTGAATTTTTATATATATATTAGAAATATAAAAATTTATTTATTTTATATATGTAAATATATATATCCATTTACTCATATTTAGATATTTTTTTATTTCTTCATACCCTTTATAATAAATACATTACTAAAATTTAACAAAAAATCCTATTTTCATTACGTTATCATCAATTAATTAAACACCTTTTATTTTTCTGGGGAATATAATGCAGTTGTATTAAAGGGAATCCACCAGGTTGATCTAGTGGTGAACTTGTCATCGCAGATCAGCTGATTTTGAAGTCAAGAGTTCTAAGATTCAATACTAGATTGAATAGGTTGAATACTAGTTCTAAGGTTGATTACTAGATTGTGGATACTGGTGTTCTTTGTTGGTTTGGTTTCAATTAACCAAACATCTCAAGAATGGTCGACCTGAGACTATACAAGACTACATTTCAGTTTTATTCATACATTTCCTCCCCTGGAGTAATCCGATGGTTCCGGAGACTAAACAGAAAAAGAGGGAGTTATATTAAAGGAGAAAGTATGGTGATCATATAAAAAATGGGGTGTCGGGTTTTTTTGAAATTTTTACGTTTTATGGTCCAACTGTTCTATACCAAAAAAACACATATATGTACGTATATATTTCGTATTGATTTTGGCCTTTGTTTCCAATATCAATATTTATCTCACCGATTTTCTTCAAATTCCGCACAAATGGGACATTGATCATATCAATTTTTTTTTCAGAATTCGTTAAGGGAGTGGAAAGCATCCCGAAAAAAACAATTTCGATTTTCTTCAGAAGCATTTTAGAGAAAACTTTATTAAAATAAATTTTTTACTTATAGTGCTTATATAAATAATAAAACACCTGATAATAATAATAATAAAAAACACCTTTTCTGAAAATTAATCCTCAGCTCTTAAAACCGAAATATGTGTTGTTTTTTTTTATTCTATCTCCCTTCGGTTTAATTATTTTTCAAAAATGATTTTAAAGTTTTTACTTCATCTATTGAGCTATCAAGAATTGTTTACAATTTTTTTTTTTTAATTATAGAACTTTGATTTAAAAAGCAGAAAAGGTTTTTAAATTTTTGTTTATTTTAGCCTTTATTGAAGGGGGTGTTACATTTAGGGAAAAATTTACTTAAACAGATTTGTTAGTTAAATCTGTATATGCATATTTATAGAAAAATCTTTCTTAAAAATTTATTCCTTACCTCTAAAAACACATTTTTTTTTTTTTTTTGCTCTAATTTTTATGAAACTTTATTCTTAATAGTCTGACAGTCATGCAATACTTTGCCACTTTTTTCCTAATAGGAAAAGATAGGATATATTTATATGTTACCTTATGATTAAAATTTTTTTTTTTTCAATATTTTTTTTTGTCTTCAGTCATTTGACTGGTTTGATGCAGCTCTCCAAGATTCCCTATCTAGTGCTAGTCGTTTCATTTCAGTATACCCTCTACATCCTACATCCCTAACAATTTGTTTTACATATTCCAAACGTGGCCTGCCTACACAATTTTTCCCTTCTACCTGTCCTTCCAATATTAAAGCGACTATTCCAGGATGCCTTAGTATGTGGCCTATAAGTCTGTCTCTTCTTTTAACTATATTTTTCCAAATGCTTCTTTCTTCATCTATTTGTCGCAATACCTCTTAGTTTGTCACTTTATCCACCCATCTGATTTTTAACATTTTCCTATAGCACCACATTTTAAAAGCTTCTGATCTTTTCTTCTCAGATACTCCGATTGTCCAAGTTTCACTTCCATATAAAGCGACACTCCAAACATATACTTTCAAAAATCTTTTCCTGACATTTAAATTAATTTTTGAGGTATTAATATTATTGAAAATAAATATTTCCAATAATATTTATTCCATTATAAAAAGGTTTGCGTGATAAACATCAAGTTCAAGTGCCAAACAGCACTGCTGCAGAAATTTTTGTTACCATTGCAGGGTTCGTGGCGAGGGTACTTCAGGAGAAGGATCGTGGATGAAGGACAGCCCTCTGCGGAGCTGCCGTTCGCACGTGCTTGCACGAGTGGGCGGTAGCGATGAGACACGGGGATTCTCGCACTCCCGATCGAAAAAGACCGAGTCCTGACGGGGATACCTCAATCGGGGTGTCCCCGTTAGAGGCACTGGCATAAAGACCGAGTCCCGGCTCCCGGAGTGGAGACCCAGGAGGGCATAGCCGGGCCTGGTGGATCCTACTGTGGGGGTTTGAGGCGGGCGCAAAGTGACATCTGACCGGCGGGCCGTGACGTGGACGCTCGTTAGAGTAAAGGACACTCCCCTGGGCTGTGTAATATTTAACACAGGTGGAGAAGAAGAAGAAAAATGAAAAAAAAAGTGACAAACAACTGAATTTTTGTTTTTTGTACTCATTACTATTATTTTATCGGTTTTTTCTTTTGAAACAATTATTGATTGTTTTTTACTAATAAGTAAAACTTCTGATAATTTTATCATTATTAATTTTAAGATCGATAATTGATTGATTACGTGATCAGAAAATTACGTAAAAGCAGACTGAAATAATAAAAAAAAAATATTCTTTTTTAATTTTACTAATAGTAAGTAAATGTAAATATAGAAAATTACGTTAAAGTCTTATTAAAAATAGGGAACAGTCATTTTTTCACATTTTCTTAGGTATAATTTCTGTTCAAAATTTGACCGGGAATGTTGTTTTAGATTTAAAAAAATATCGTTACGGTAATTAATAACCTATGATGTTAGTAATAAAGCGTTAACAGTAGAAATCATCAATTAATTATTTTTTTTTAAGTCATCATTCTGTGATTGGTTTAATATTTTTCCTTATTCTTTTCTGTTCTATCTTAATTTTATTATTTTTTATTTTAGTAAATATGTCTGTCGATAGAGGTTAAAACTGAATGTTCTTCAACTCCCGTTTTTCTCGGTCCTAATATCTTTTATTACGTCATAACTTCTTACTTTTGTAATATCTTTAAGCATTTTATTCCTTCCTTTTTCTCTTTCTTTTTACTTTATCATCTATGAATCTCTGTTGAAAACAATTTTTAAGCAGAATATACTCCAACTAAAATTTTCTCTTCTTTATCATTTTCATCCAATTCATCTCCTCTCTTATTCTTCTTCTCAACATGTATTCATTTCTCGTTTTGTCCATCTGTTTCACTTTCTTATTTTTTCCTACAACAACATTTTAAAACAATATATAAAACCACATTTATCTTAAGTATTCTTCTTCCTTCTTTATGACTTTTTCAATCCAGATATCACTTTTTTTAAAAGTTCGGTTTTCTTCTACACATTTTGTTTTCTTCTTCCATTGTATCTTCCAATCCTAGTCATGAGACATCTCAAAGATCTAAAGAATTTAACTTATTAAAACCTTAGCTAATTTTATAACCTCAATATTATTAAGTACAGAAACCATATTTTAGTTTTATATTTCAATTAGTTATAAAAATAAATGAGCAATATGATGTTCTCGTACATAAGTTACTGGAAATGGTTTTGTACAAGCATCAGTTAACAGGATACTTCAGATATGTCATGTAAAGGGAAATTTATTAGCATAAATTTACCTCTCGTTCTTACCCTCGTCCATCATTTTTTTAGCGGATTTCTAAAGAATGTAGAAGTCGCTATTTCGCCGGTCACGTTTATATAAATATGTCAAGCATGTATGTATGTATAAGATTGTTTCGTCCGCTCTACCAAATGTTAACCAATTTTAATGAAACTCGATAGGGTTATGTGAACTTATTGGAAATAGAGCCCTGTTGATTTTGAAACGAATCAGCGTACAGGAATCTGAGTTAAAGCCAAAAAAAGAGATTTTTAGATTCATCTTAAGCTTTTTTTTTTGTTCTACTGGCGAAATTTTTTTAAATTTCCTTTTATTTTCTTAAGAATAAATTATTATTTAAAAAAAAAAGACTGGTTTGATGCTTTTTAACTGTTCTATATAAAGCCTACGTAGCATTGATGAAGCATAGAAAATACTTTTATTTGTATTATCATAAGTAATATTTAAATAAATGATAATACATACTAAGTTATATGCCACTGGAAATATTTTTACGATTAAGTTTTGATATCCTAACCGAGAAACTTAAACAGTATTACAATAAATATTATTTTTTATCGGATTTCCAAAGAATTTTCCAAAATCGCTACTCTGCCCGGTCAGATTAAGGGGATTTCAGGTGGAGGCCAACCAACCTTTCTTTACGTTTTGGAGTTTCCTGAATAAAATTCTGCAATTTTTATATACATGTGTGTGTGTGTGTGTGTGTGTGTGTGTGTGTGTGTGTGTGTGTGTGTGTGTGTGTGTGTGTGTGTGTGTGTGTGTGTATGTGTGTGTGTGTGAATGTATAAGATTTTTTCATTCTCTCTACCGGATGCGATTCTTAACCGATTTTGACGAAACTTGGTAATGTAAATCTTTTGGAATAGAGTCCTATTGATTTTCAAGTAATGGCTGTTAACTCCGGTAATTTTTGGCTGTTAACTCCGGTTCACAGGAACCGGAGTTAACAGCCAAAAAATTTGGGTTTATGGATACATTTTCAAGGTTAACTAAACTGGAAATCCGCGTTTTTGAAGCACTTATTGCAAAACAGTTTTTATAATTTAAGAAGAAAACTATTGCTTATAGATAATAATTTTTTTTTTAAATTTATTTACTATTTGGCTGCTTGAATACTTTTTAAATATATGAATAATCGTTGCATGTATTAAGAAAGAAAAATAATATATACAGTGGGGGTCTAAAAAAATGTAATCACTGTTTGCTAGTCCATATCTCGTGACAAATTTGACTTGACGTGAGAATTTTTGGCAGTGAGAGGTTATGGTATGTGTTCGAAATGACCACCAGCAACTTCTTTACAACGTCCATAGCACCAAACTACGGCCG
This sequence comes from Lycorma delicatula, assembly GCF_047948215.1. NCBI lineage: Eukaryota > Metazoa > Arthropoda > Insecta > Hemiptera > Fulgoridae > Lycorma > Lycorma delicatula. The sequence goes on along the minus strand of NC_134464.1, from coordinate 68,183,546 downwards.
TTAGTGTATCTGGGTTTTGGCAGCACATGACTACGATTTTTTTCAAGCAGCTAGTCGATTGTTGCTTGTTTTTGTCGATACACGTCATTCTTGACGGACCCCCAGAGGTAGAAGTGCAAAGGTGCCAAATTAGGAGACTGAGATGGGTACTCAACAGCACCTCTTCGACCCACCAACGTCCAGGTAGAATTTTATCGAGGTACAACGTGACATCTCGATGGTAGTGAGGCGGGGCTCCGTCTTGTTGCACGTAAAAAAGTTCATCACCATATATTTTTTTTGATGGCTGGCAAACTTCTTGTCTGAAGCATATCAAGATACGCCTAACTACTTACGATACCCTCGAAGAAGAAGGGATCAAACCACGCACTGATTGACCACACCACACAGCAACCCTCGGTAGATTCACTGCCCTGTCCACATGAGCGTGAAGATTTTCAGGAGCCCAGTAAACACAATTGTGGCGGTTCATAGTACGGTTAATTTTGAATTGCGCCTCATCAGTCCACGCAAACTTCTCTGAAAATAACTGATCCTTGCCAACCATGTTTTGAAACCATTCACAGTACCCCATCCTTCCATCTTGGTCGTCCTCATTTTTCGTGTTTAGTAGTCTTGGAATGTACACTTTCCACTTTGCACTCTTCAGAATGCGTCTTAAACTTGGCCGGCTCACCCCATTTTCGTGCTCTCCCTGGTTCACTGATTTTTGCGGTGATCGGGAGAAATGTTGCAACACCGCAGCACCGGACATGTAGCTGTTCGTGATTGGCCGGATCTTTCCTTTTGTATATCTTTAAACTCTCTCTGCCACTGCCGTTATACCTCGAGAATGTTCTTGTACTTCCAGTATCACTTCAGTACAGCCTTGCGTTGAACAAACGATAAGAGAACCTCAGCCAGTGTTGCTACTCGACTCTCGTTTGCTGCGCTGGCTAATATGACTGGCTCGTTCCATCACCAACCACCTGCGCATGCTCGGCATAAATTGCCAGCTCTGGGTAGCAGTCTACAGAAGGTCCATTTTTTAGACCTTTCTGTAGGTATATTTTTATACTTAGTCTATTTTATACCAAGTCTATTTTTAGACTTGTGCTTGATTGACTTTGTGCTTGTGTTTTTTAGACCTTTCTGTAGGTATAAAAATAAACTTGTGCTTGATTGACCTTGTGCTTGTGTTTTTTTGACCTTACCTACAGAGAGGAGGTCCATTTTTTTAGACCTCTCTGAAGGTGTAAAAATAGACTTGTGCTTAATTTTAGATGGGCGAACGAATTGTATTTGTATAATCTCTTTATTACCGATTCTGGTAATATTAAAGAAGAATTGAATATACTTCATCAAATAATAAGAAGAAAGTCAAAATGTTTATACACAAGTAATGTTAAATCTACTGATGTGAATTAACCTATTCAAGAGGTTAAAAATATTATCGATTAATAATTATTTTTTGGAGATTACATACAACTGAAATATGAACTACGGAATAATACTGAGTCGAGTTGTGAAATATTTGATAGATTCCCAGTTAATAATAAAAGGCATATTATGTCTCTTGAATCCAAAGATTATCAAAAAATAGAAAACATTTTAGCATTATGCATGAAACTTAAAATATCATGTGGATTTAATGAATTAAATTCCTTTATTATTAAATATATAATACGTACAGTATTTTATTATATTATGTATAATTTATATAATATTATATATATATATATAACATTTACGTGATTATTTATATAACCTACTTTAAGGTCGGGTAAATTTCCTAAAAAACTTAAACAACTAATAGCTATTATAATTTCTAAGAAGGTAGATAATAAATACGTTATATCAAAGGCTTATAGTCTTGATATCACAGTTTTCTAACATATTTGAGACGATTTTCAAGAAAACGTTAATTCTATTTTAACAGCCCATTTTTTTTATCGTTGAAAACGAGGGGGAAAAATCGTTTAAGGTGGAATTTAGCTCAATTTATACGTCCGTCTGGGGTTAAACCTTTTAAAACAGAATATTTTATTTTCATAGCAATGTTGTTTCTTTAGTTATAACAGCTCGAACTTATTATTCAGGAAATATCAATACTTGTTTATTTTACTTGATTGCCTTAAATAATAAAACTAAACGCACGCATCTGAACTTCACAATACGCCATCTAAAGTAACATACTTGACCAGTATTTGGTTATATTTGCGCCATCTCTGTATCAGTACGAAAACTTTTCGAATAATCCTGGTTGTTGAAAATCCGTTAGAAATGATCCGTTAAACATGTTGCCTGTAGGCAACATTTTTCGATCTACAGTGTTCAAGAAGTGCTTTTTAAATATTAAATAACAGTTCAGAAGAATCCTTTATTCTCTTCCGAAACAGCTGATTTTGATCTACTTATTTCAATCATTTTAATAGAAAAGCAATAAAAAGTGTGGATGACTGTATCGTTTACACGATGAAATAAATTTTTAACAGTGGTTTTCAGGAATGTTCTAAAAAACTTCGTGAACGGTGAAAAAAGTTGTGCAGTTGCTAAAGAAAACTACTTTTAAGAAAATAAAATGAAAAAGTTTTACTTTTCATAATTTTAATTAAAAAAAAAAATTATTCTAAGAACATTTTAACGTAATACAGAAATGTATATAAACTAGAGATAACTATTAAAAATTATAAAACACGACTGCCAAAAAAAAAATTTGCTATTTATTATCCTTCATTACTAATACAGGATAAGTACAGAACGTGCGGTTGACAATTTTGTATATAGTATAATTTTTATTTTTATTTTTTAATGTATTTAAAAACACACACACACATATTTGTGTAGCCTATGATACTCCTGGTAACGTAAGGATTCCAACACGGGATCATACTTCTAAATCGTTTCAGCCGTTGAGCTACTACGATGGCAAACATACATATATAACGTATACCCTAAATACATTACACTCTTTTTGAGCTACGTAGGAGTTGCTCCGATTAAGATGTGCTCCTTAAATTATTGACGGACATAATAAGTTTGTCAAGTACTATGATGTTTCATATTTATAATTTTTATATTCAGTGCCAAACATTAATAATTAAAAAAAAAAAAAAAAATGATGAAGAAGATGTAACACAAATGAAGATCTTTTTTTTTGAAGATTTTTTCTTTATTTTATGGGCGGATGTTCAGACACCACCGAAGAAAACCTGCAATTATATAGATTTATCTCGGTCGCAGTCTTATATTTCGATCGCAGTCTTATCTAATACGGTTTCCAAAATGGAACCAGAGGAATTTTTATATAGTCACCTTCAGTTCAGAAAAAAAAAAACGTAAAAGTTTAACAGAAATAGAGAGATATTAAAGAGAAATAATACCAACTAAATTTATCAGTTATAGATGTTATTTTTTTTAAAGCCTATGACAATCCTGGTAACGTAAGGTTTCCATCACGGGGTTTACTTTTAAATCGGTTCAGCCGTTGAACTGCTACGGTGATCAAACTTACATACTTACACCCTAAATACTCCTTTTGGGGCAGTCGTGTAAAAAGGATTTTTAAAGGAAGTTTTTAATCTATTTATAAACTGTATTGTGACAGTAACCTATTTTAAAATTTTTAATTTTTTAGGAAACATTCCTGTTACGTTAAATATCTGGAACAGTTTAAATTATTACTTACACTATATTTTGATTGTGTGATGTGACTTAACTTACATTTTTCTCATCAGTATTTTTCGATTCACAAGCATCTAAAAATAATACAAAGCAATATTTTTCCTTATTAATATTCATAAAATATGGTTGAGAATTTAAGAAAAAATAAATTGATATTTGGTGTACCTAAATTACTTTTTTGTAACTATTGAATTAGAATATTCCATTACAGTTTGAAGTATGTAATCATAATTTAGTATTCGAAAAATTACTGTTAAATTTGTATCTTTCTTATCTAAGTACTAAAAATAGATTATTTTTTGTTCGTGCTGATAAGCGTTATGTTTTTTTTTGTTGTAAATAATACAAGATTGAATTAAATAATAAAAATTGTAGCCTGTAATTATTAAAAATAAAATCCATAAAATGTTTGCGTAAGAGTTTGTAAATTATTTGAACGAAATATTATTATAGGCTTTCGGAAACTTCCATTTTCTTCATTGATTAGATAGATTTCATAAGAAAGCTACCTATTTTAATGGTTACCATGATTCGACTTCCGGAAAATTTCGATATATCTTCGCGTTTCACATTCCCCAAACCCCAAAACCACTGTCAGCTCAAAAGTTATATATATATATATATATTTCACTTTCTTGTGAACATGATAACTGCCATAATTTTGGCACCAATCACTTTCAAATTTTTCCTTAAAAATAACTCGACCCAAAATCTCGGTCGAGTTCGTTAACGGCCAAAATCGGATCATGGAGATGGAAATAGGGGGCTTTATCGAAACAAAATATCGCTATAACTTTCTTATTAATTAAAATATCGAATTCGTTTAAAGTTCCTATTATTCTTTGTGATAAGGACCTAAAACTTATGTAAGTAAAGTTTTAATGTCACTCAACCATTGGCCTAGGGGGTAGAAAAAATGGGATTTTGAAGACAAAAAAAATCATACCTTTCTTAATAGGGACAGCGTCGAATCGTTTTAAAGTGGTCGTTAATCCTCTAAAAATTACCTAAAACATTTTTTTTTTACCTAAAACAATTTTTAATATGACCAACAAACTATTACGGCTAGAGATGACCAAAATTTTGCTGGAATTGTAAGAAGATGGGGCTTGTCATATAGTAAATATGTGAAACTTTTTTTCACATGCAACCACTTTCGTATTGAGTAAATTTGAAGTTTTTCATAACTTTAAGTTGGAAATGTTTTTTATTCTTTATTTAACACCGGTGAAATCTACCTCCGCCTTCCGGCGTGCCGAAAGGGATTTTTTTAATTTGTAAATTTATCTCTTGTTGGGAAATTTGTTATAAAAATAAAGAAAAGCATTTTCCTTGTAAAATAAAATAATTTTAACTAAGGAAATGTTTCACAATTCGTCATCGTAGAAAATCAACATTGGTTATACATTTTTTTATTAATTTTATTTATGTTTTTTTTTTTGTGATCGGCGATCACTGATCTTTAATTCATTTGTGATCCTGAAGTAACTTTACTGAATTAATAACAGGAGTTCTTAAAATAAAAATAAAAATGAGAAAAATGATATTGTAATAAGTTACATTTGTTCTACCCAATTATTGGTAAACTATACAACATTCATAAATATCGAAAATATTTAATTCAATTTGAAGCAAAAAGGAATTTTCATTATATTACATAATAAAATTATATATCGAAGTAGAAAAAAATATACAGAAATTGAAGGACTCTAATAAAAAGTGAGATAGAAGAAAGTAATACGAATGATAAAAAGTAGTTGGGAGAATGTTTTGGAACAAGCTACCGCATTCACGCATCACACGAAAATCCTAAACAGCTTTTATTAAAATTTTTAACTGGTCCTTAGTTCTCTAAACATTATCTAAAACCTTTTCTGAAACAATTTTTGATATGACCAACCCTTACGGCAAGGGATGACCAAAGTGTTGCTGGAATTGCAAGTAGAAGGGGCTTATATGCTAAACATGTGAAACTTTTTTCACATGCAACCATTGTAGTATTGAGTAAATTTGTGTTTTTTTTTTTAACTTTAAGGTGGAAATCTTTTTTATTCCCTATTTAGCACCGGTGAAATCTACCTCCGTTTTCCGACGTGCCGAAAGTGATTTTTTTTTTTAACTTATTTACTTATTTTAAAAGTAATTTTGTTTACACAACTTGTAGTTATTTTTATATTATCAAAATTATTTTATAAATCCGACAAATTCTATTCAATATTTTTATTGATTTTACAAGTAGCAATAAATTTACTTTAGTTTTATGAATTAAAATAAATAGAATTGATAAAAAGTTTGTGGGTTAATGGTATCTAGTTAAATTGTATTGTGGTTTTAAACTGATTTTGCAATTCCACCATTTATTGACGGACGATTTGGTTTGTGTTATTACTATAGCAAACCTAGAGGTGCATTGTTAAATAATATTCACGGTACGTAAACTGCCGTGCGCGATTGACGTATATTTATCCACCGATCTGTTTTGTAGGCTGAGTTGTTGAATGTATTGGATTAGGTTCCAATGACTGTAATAGATTGAAAATTACATAGTTTGCATTATTTGGAAATTTATTGATTTTAAATTGTAAAATATTATTTATTTACCCTAAATCAGTTTGTACATTTCCAACAGTACTTTTTTCTATATTTTTGGATGATATTAATAATAATGTAAAATAAATCTGAAGAACTATTCTAAATTCCTGCCGGAAATTAAACTCTAGACCAGATAGATTATCGTACTTCCAAAATCATGGTCGTATTTATATTTCGATAATCCATTATAAATCAAAATAGTTTTAATTGAAGTATATTAGACATATTTCTCCTACTGATACTAGAGGCAATGGATATGTATTACATTTTTCCTACTAAAAAGGTATTGCTGCTTTAAAATGTCTGTGCCAACCTTTCTTATGCTTGAAAAAGCTCTTCACATCCCGCCCATATTTTTCTTCTTTTTTTATTAGAACTGTAGAATCATTCATCTTTAATTTGGTGGTGAGTTTACTACGGCAGTGATTAGCAATATATTTGGCTCAGTATAGATGCCAGTATGAAATTATTTTAATTTTCTCTTTCCTTTACAAACTGATATCAGGTTGTCTAAAAAGTATTGAGCCTTTGGAGGCCAAAATTGAGAACACATTTATTGTTATTGGAAAATAACTTTATAAATCCACATATACACCATTTTTCGATAGCCTTCTGCCATTTTTCCGGCAACATCATAATTCCGTCCCCATAGAACTTCTATGGTTTCCGGTCAAAAAAATTTCGACAAGTCATTTTCACAGCCCTCTTTTGAAACTAACAGGGATTTCAGCAGAGTCGAAACAAATGATAATCGAATGGTTGAAGGTCCAGGTTGTACGGTGAATGCATTAAAATCTCCCTGTCAAGTTCTCTCAATTTCTGACGGGTCTTTAAAGATATATGCGGTCTAACGTTGTTAGCGTGGTACATGATATCCTCTCTGTTTACCAGTTCAGGCCGTTTCTTTTCAATAGCTAGGTGCAGTCGTGCTAAGCATGGAAAGTATAGATCTGAGTTTATCGTTCTGCGTTTCTTTTTCCTGTTTAGCCTCCGGTAATTACCTTTCAGATAACACTTCAGAGGATGAATGAGATGATATGTATGAGTATAAATGAAGTGTAGTCTTTTACAGTCTCAGTTCGACCATTCCTGAGATGTGTGGTTAATTGAAACCCAACCACCAAAGAACACCGGTACCCACGATCTAGTATTCAAATCTGTGTAAAAATAACTGACTTTACTACGACTTGATTTGGAACTCTCGTTTTTCAAATCGGCTGATTTGGGAAGACGCGTTCAGCACTAGACGAACCTGGTGGGTTGGTCTATTTATGGCTCTGCCTGGCGGCAGGAGCTTGTGACATACGATGCCCTTCCAAACGCACAGCATCATTACCTTCGTGAGCGTCAGTATGGGCTTTGTCTTGGACATTGGAGGTAGTCCTCGCTTCGCCCACCTTCTTTTTCGGAAATAGTTTCCTAGGTTATCCACTTTTTATCACTTGGGATCAACCGCTTCAGAAAAGGCTTATTTTCATTACATTTCAGTAGAAATTCGATCGACTAAATGTTTCTGAGTCAGATCATTCGGCACCGAAAGGTCGAGCTTCTTTTTGTATGTAGCTTTCTGAAAACGAATTCATACTGTTTGATGATGGATTTTGGACGGCGGCGATGTCGTGACATAGATGCCGGTCTTTCTCGATGTTTGGCAGAATAATGCTATCTCGTACGCTAAAGGCTCACTACTTTTTAGACTACCTACTATATGTTGTTTATTGAGCTTAGAATGCTTACAATCGGTATCGGAAGTAGATTTTAATCTCTGCTGTAAAAAATAAACAGGAAGCCTGAAATTGACAGACCACAACAAGAAGTCGATAAGTCTCGGCATCCTTAGCATGGGTCTAATAGGATCCAAAGATCCCAAAATGAGATGAAGAAGTTAAGGATAAGGAAAACGGCTAAACGGTGAGGAATTCTGTCTGTTAAAGAAGGGATTTCAGCCGGAGTAGAATAACTCATTAGAAGGATAGGTCAAAGTTTTCAGACGTGAATTTTAACGCAATTTATGCCACAAACGCTCTGAAGATTGAGGAATTTTTTATCTAAATCGGGGCAGCTTATTACTAATCAGTAATTTGGCATTTTCCAGCTTAATTAAATTCTTTAACAAGTATTACTTTTATTTGATAATGCCATTTTTTGTCCCCCTTTTTTCTTTAGTTGATTGGGTTGTCTTTTTCATTATCCTGTATAACCGTGAATACGAATTTTATGTTCTTAATGTGAAACGTCTATATTATACATAAAACGTTACTCTGTTAAGTCAGTTTGTCTTTCTTATATAATTGTTCGATAGATTATGGATGTGAGATTTTTTTTATAAATATATTAACTATATTTTTAAATGAGTTAACCTTACATTTAAACGAGTTACAGTATTTATTGACGATATAGGGTAGTCTATCCTCATTAAATTCGTTTATCAGCAGGTACGGCAGGTAGGGGAGTTTAAGTACCATCTCCACTCAGGGAAGACCTAAATAATTAGCTTCGAAAAGATCTTCTGGATTAATAAAATTAACATGTAATTTTAAAACTGAGTTATTAAAAAATATTTTAACACTTTATTGTTTATTAACGAGTTATTCTAATAATATATAGATTTTTTTTAATTAAAATCTTTTGAACGTTGTAAATTTCCGGTAAACAGAATTGTAAAATTAAAAAATAAACTCTGTAAAATGGTGTTGGGAGTTTTATCGATGTCGAGTTATCTACCAATTCAGTTCGCGTGAATCCAGACTATTCACCCTACAGCCTTTGAGATCTGATTCGGGTTCCTCATCAAAAATTAGGGAAGACTCCTTTCGGGAAATTTCGATTGAAACATCGGGAACTTTCCAGAGGAAGTCGAAGTTTCAAGAACTTGAAACTTTCAAAGAAGAAAAATACGCTCGTCTGAATTAGTAGATTACTTCATCGCCCATCCACTTGTTAAAAATTCTATTCACATCTTTCACAACAAAATTACATTGGATCGTGAATTTTTTTTACAGTTTAATTATCGGAAGCGAAGTTTCTTAACGCAGCTTTCGGGATGGGGAATCAACTGATAAAAAAGGAGCGTCACGAAAAAGCGACGCGCTAACTGATTCTCCCACTAAAAAACGAGCGTCACGAAAAGCGTCACGCGCTAACTGATTCTCCCACTATCCCTACCACGTGCTATATATAGATACTAATTAATATGCGTGTTCAGTAAGCTCTCTCTTTCTCTCTCTCTCTCTCTCTCTCTCTCTCTCTCTCTCTCTCTCTCTCTCTCTCTCTCT